>NW_010130066.1:0-18589 GCF_000699245.1 Pterocles gutturalis
TAAATAATATTATTAATAATATAGAGGATTTACACAGTATTTCATTAAAGAGACTGGAAGCGACAAATCTGTCTGAGTAGCAGGAGGCTTCAATACTATTCTTCAAGTAGCAGACTACAGCTGACCTGGGAATAGGCAGTGGAGAGTGGGAAAAACCAAAACAGAAAGGTATACTTATGTCATCCATCATCTCAGCAGCCTGAGAGCTTCAGAGTGCATGTGGTAGACATAAAGATTGCTTCTTCCTGAGAAAAATATTGAAAGAGTTAACATTTGTTCTCTCTGAATTAAACCAGCGTGCCGCACAGGGAAAGGATAGATATAGGTAACTTTGATTTTATTCATACAAAGCACCATATTTTAGGAAGTGATAAAAATCTCAGTAGACTATAAAGTATTCTGTTTTTCAGATAGTGGCTTGAAATTCTGAATAATGCAAAAATACATGCCGTCATATACAACATGACTCAACAGAGTTACAACACACAAAATAATTTATGTGTGATATTGACTCCACATTGGATATTTTCTTGCCAAACAAGCTAAACCCCGTACTGATAACAATGTAGTAAAACTTTATACCTTATATTTTAAACGCCAGATCTACGACTGCACAAACAGCGTGGTAAGACAGTCAACACAGTCTATGCTTTTCTGTCTTAAGCAGAATGACATATAAGTGTCACCAACCATGCAGGTGTTCATTAATGTACAGCTAAAGCCATTGCATTGCAACCTAGAAACAATGAAATGCAAAAATAAGACCTCGGAAAGCCTGTGTAACCCAATAAGCACATCTACCAGGAGATGTTATTCAAATAAACAAGCAGTTCATTAGGTTGTTATTGCTGGTCCTAAATGTATAAAACTCTTCAAGAAAAAACAAGGCATGATAATCACAATCTGTTTGAGTCTGCTGAATCCAATGAAAAGGACTGGGAGAGTGCAAGTTGGTGCTGTGAGACTGAGGAATGCTAGTGGAGGCACAGGGTCCGAAGAACCCTCCACAGCCTGTTTTGAACCTGCTAATGTGCTCTGCTCACTTAATGGCATCTTATAAAACATCTGGTCTCAAACACTCAAATATTGATTCAGTATATGGAAATCTGGTATTACACTACTGCTGTTTCTAGGAACAGCTTATATAAACAGATCTTACATGATTGTGCCATATGGTTTTATTTCTGGAGTACTTTGACTACATTTTTTAGGGGGAGGGGGTGATTAATTGGAGTGATTTATAGTTCCCTGTCACTTCCTTCGAGGTGGATGATGACTAAGCTGTAAAAGCCACAAATTTTGGTGTCCAGGTTCATAAGGGTTTTCAGTTAATGGTTAACTGAATGACAAATCTCTGCTGTGCATTCACGTGTGACTCCAGTGAGTGGGTGATAAGGCCTAAATCCTCCATAGAGTACAAATGTGCTGGCTGAAAAGGAAGTATGTTTTACAGGCTCTATGTGCTTTTACCATGCCACATTTACCACACATTAGTGAAGGCAAATACAGGGAAATGAGAGGTTTTGAAGAGACAAATAGGTTATGGCCCTTTTGCAAACACCAGTAACAGCTTGAATATTGTACCTAGGTAAAGAGTGAAGCTGCAGGCTCTGGGTTAGGTTTAAAGTCTAAGGAATTTGGTCAGCTTGAGCATGCTGTTTGTCCCGACATTCCTTCCTCACCAGCCTGACTCTCAGGTCCTGTCGTCTCAGGTTGTCTCACAGAACTGCCATCTTTCTGCCAAAACTCTTTTTTTGGCTACCGAAATACACCAAAAATAGTGTTTTATCACTTGGTGGATCCGGTGATATCTGGACAGAGGATGTGCAGAGTCAAGTGAATTCTCTTATGTGACACGACCAGGGGCACAGGCAATTGAGTAGGAAATTACAAAGACGTATGCAACTGCTGGGCTGCCTTCCTCCATCTTTTTTCCATGTATCTTTGTCACAAACACCTGAACCCTGTGCTCCCTATTCCTGTCACAGGAATCCCCATGCTTCTGCTATGGAGTTACCAGAACAGACAAGAAGACAGTTACCACCTGTTAGTATTAGAGAGACTCATGGATGTGCAACTGTCTCCTTACACATATTGCAAACAAACCATCTCTTAAATATCTGTACTATTTCTGTGGTTTTGGTTAGTTGCACTGTATCTATGCCAGGAACATACTAAATTTTCTCTGTTGCTCATCATTTGGTGCTGCTAATTATACACTTGGTACTTACCTATTGTTATCCTACCTATGAAGTTTGTCAGGCATGGGGAGAGGGGAGCAGAAACAGTATTAAGTACCGGGCTGGCTAGGCACATTGGGCAAGCTTAAACCCTTGGATGAACTGTCCCTTGGCAACCTCCTAGACACTCATGTAAGGTCCTAAAACCCCCCAGAACACCAGATTGCAAATATGTAAATTACCACATCAGAGCAGACTGGTAGTCCATCTTGTGAAAAGCCTTTTATTGTAGAAATATCAAATATTTTAGAAGAAACAGTCCTGAAATAAGTAGTTTTCAATGTTTAAACAGAGCATTTCAGTCAACTCAGTGGCTTTTATGTATTAGCAGGATATAAAAGTTCTGCTGACTCATTTTGCTTACAGTGAAGACTGTTTCTTTGTTTTATCTTGGAATGATAGGTTTATTTAATTGATTCATCGCTCTTACACTTATAAGAAAGGTCAAAGAATACTTCTTGAGTGCTTTGCTACGGTTCATCGTTTTAGTATAGATCTTTTGCCTTTCTTGTATCAATATTTTCCCCAAGGAAAAGACCTTTTCTTTTTTTCTGGTGGAATATTTTGTTAATTTCTTTATTATTGCTACTTTGGGATTCTGACAACTAGTAGTATAAACTTTCCAGTCAAAAGTGATAAAGGCTGAATACAATGCTAAAATGACACTTGATTCATACATGGCACTGTGGATTTTAAAATCTCCTACATTCTTCCCTAAGCATATTCTTCCCCGTAGTTATAATGTGGTAATATACACTGGTAATGTATTTTAACACTTTTAAGGTGACACTACATGTTGAACTGGGTTTAAAATGCAAAGAAAACTTCATTTTTTCTCACACCTTCTGTATTTTAATATCTTCACTATAAACTGCAATTAACACAAGGCTTTGTTTTTTCTTATTTTCTCTTTTCCCACTGCCTACTCATGCATCAGGGAAAATAAATAGATCTTAAGGCTTTTCTTCCTCCCTACTTTAAAAACCAGTTTACAAACACTACAGAGCCTGCTGATTTGCCCTACATGGAGGTGGAAAATAGGACCACCATTTCTCCACTAGGAAAGCTCCCTTCTCTCAAGGTCGAGGGGTCAAAAATGTCAGTTTCTGGCCTTTCTTCCATGCAACCGCATGTCATGGGCAAATCCTTCATAGGTAGTGCTAGTGCTTCTCTTCTGCTCCACTACTCCATACCTGACCAGCTGTATCTGGAGGGGCTTTCTATGTGGAGAAGGAAGAAGTGAAACTAAGCAGGGAAGCTGAGAAATCTCAGCTGCAGCCCTTTGGGAGGGAGTCTCATGCAGGATGATGCACTCTGCCAAGAATGACAATCATTTGGGGTGGAGGGAGAAAGACAGAACAGGAAGGTGAACAAGTGGTCTCTGGTGCTGCAGGGTCAGAACAGATGTTTAATGAGTGCACGCCAGCAGAAACCTGTCCGAGCTCAGCTTATTTCATCCTTCAGCTATACCTTGTGCCAGGCATGCCAGACTCATCTGCCTTGTAGAACCACAGTACCAGCAATTTGCTTAGCATCTCTCTACTGCAGGTAGCAAAAAGGATAACAGTGTTTACCCTGCATAGACCTTCCCACCCTCTTCTTGCCAATTCCTGTGACACTGCTGAGGAGCTTTCCACAACTAAGGGAGGAACCAAACCAGCCATACATTCTTAAGGTTTTGTGGGATGTAGTGACCTGTCTGGACAGTGAAGTAACATATGATCATCCCTAGGCCACTGCACACCATGCAGAAGTATTAGCAGAGCATGAAGGGAAGAACAGTGTTGACTCGAAGGGCAGTAAAGTCAGATGGCCGGGGTCAGGCTGGGTGGAGAAGGAAATGCTCCTGGGAGACTGGATGCCTGCTGAGGTCCTGCTGGCTCCTGGGTACCCTCTCAGCAGAGTCCAGAGGTCACCACTGAGACTTCCCCACCCTGACCAGCCCCACTAAGGGCCCAGGTTCTGCCTGTCCTGCAGCAATCCCAGCCGGGGCCCTCAGGCTGGCCTGGGGCCATGCTGTAGGGCTCAAGCAATCAACACACCCAAAATGGCACCTGTGCTTTAGCAATTGGACTAAGCATCAGCTCATTAGCTATCCTGCACAAAAACAAATTAATGTGAATTAATATGAAGATTTCACTCCTACTAGCAGGAGGCTCAGAGATTTATCCAAAATGTAAAACATTTGGAAAAAGTCTGATGATTTCTTTTTAGATATGCCCTACTTGTGTCACCACAAGCTCTCCACAAACTCCCTCCCTTTCTCTTCTCTTGACGTTTCTGTGTGAGTTGATAAGACTTTGTGCCTTTGAACCTTTAGTCTCCTCCCTGAAATGCTCGGCAACCTGTAATTTTCTGATGCTTTCACCATTCCACAGGTATTTCTGATGCTTACAGCTTTTGCTTCAGCAAGAGCACTAGGCCTGTAAATATGGCTCAGACTGTGGCTTTCTGACTGACCCAGAAGTCCACAGAAATCTCATAAATGAGATTTTCAAAGGATAGGGAGATAAACAGAGTCGGGTATAGGTAGTTGTGCATGTAAGGAAGCATGGAATACATCATCTAAGACCTATGACCAACTAATGATATTCAAATATGAGGATCTCAGGCACCTCAGTTAGTATAATTGCAAACAAAATTAATTGTACCTGAAACATTTTATACTTTAAAAAGAAAGTAGCACTAATGCTGCTACCCTTTAGAATTAGCACCAGAAATTCTCTGCTGGACTATGAAAAGCAGACGAGCCTAATCAAAACCTTACATCTCATCTCAGGATTTTTAAGAAATTCTTCATCCCTTCATCTTGATTTGGTTTCAGCTTATGTGCAAAACCAGATGGAGACCAATTTTTTATATTCAGTTTAAATATGTCCCAGGGGTATATCAATCTCTCCAGACAAATTGATTTCAAAAGAACCTAAGTCTTTAGTCAATATCTAACAGTGATTATTCCTGGGGTTTCTGGTACCATCAATTCTCAATGTAAAATTTCCCATCATACGGGCTTGAATGTGAATTCCAGACAAGGCTTATTGATATTTAGAGGTGCAGGATTGATAATACTCAATGCAGGACTGATAATTTTAATCTCCGTAGTTCTTTTCATGCAGGCTTTAAGAAAACACCTCCTTCAGCTATGCAGTATTCCACTGTACTCTTCCTGAGTATTTCACATAAGATGAGCATAAGGTCACTTTTTTGGAAATAAACTGGTAGCTGATTTTCTCATATAAGAGAGACTGTACGGAGGTAAAATTTTACATAAAAGAACGTATCTGACAAAATCCTTTTCTTGCATGAGTTGAAAGAACACTCTCAAACTGTGTGTGTTGTACAGAAGAAAACAGATATATTTGAATGGCTGGCAGACAACCCGCAGTACTTGCCCTCTTAGTATCTTTGATGTTCAGCCTGTTTTGCTGGTATGACTTTCAGCTTTCTGCTTGTAACTACCAGGCAAGAATGTGAGTTCTGAGAAATTACAGGATAGGATACACATCTGGTGAGGGAAGTCTGACTAATTTAGGAGTTTGTTACATATTCTTGGGTTGAGGTCCAAGGTATTGCACAGGTCACCCACTTGAGACCACATTTTGTTAACATACGCAATATATAAGCAGAATACTATATTCACATTCAACCTTTAGAGTGGCTAACGGAAGAGGTTTAGGCCTACCTTACTTCCAGAGGTAGCCCAAAGTCCCTGACATTTTAAACTGGATACTACATGCATCCTGCATATTGAAAGTAGGAAATTTGGCTTCTCTGATGGGGGTTAACTTGCAAAATATCACTTTTTTCACCTTTGAAAACACAGCTTAGTGTCATAATCACATAATATATTTGACAAGAAAACAGCAAGCAACAACAAAGCAAGCCCCAAGTCACAGCCAGCTGCTCTCCCATCTATTCTTTAGTGATCAACCACAGGAAATCCCAGAAAATACATCAGCACAGTCTATTCTCCAAATCAAGGGTCTGTCAATGATGATTATGTTTCTGTATACTCTTTCTACGTTACAAATACCCTCATTCCTCTCCATAATGATGGAGCAGCAGTGCTCAGTCCAGCAGTGGAAAGCTCACTTAATTTTAAGGTCAGAGACCTGGGAAGCTCCCTGATCACAGGCAAGACTCTGCATCCTTGTGCTCCAATTCTTTGCTCTAAAAAATGTGACAGTTGGACAGACCTGGCTTGTGAAGCATGGTGTAAATGTCAAGTGCTTACTGACAACATTTCTGAGAACCTCATCTCAATCATGTCAATAAAAAGGATTAAAACAAAAAATGTCATATTTCTGAATCCCCACCAGAAAAATACAAAAAGCTGTAAAATAGTCAAGGTTTCAGATCTTATGTTTCTCATGTAGTTACTGATACATTCATTTAATACCTTCATTAATTCACTCTAAATAGTAATGAAAATCACACCGGTTCAGAAAATGACAAATAAATTTCACTTGAATATGGAAAACTAAACCCATTACCTTTCTATACATAAAGTTTCCAAACTGCCTACCTTCTTTGCAGGGTACATTCAACATATAATTACTGTACTAGTAGTACATGCAATATATAATTTATTACACTGTGTAGAAGAATTTAATGCTTTCAATAAATTCTCATCTAGATTTTTTGATTACTGACAGCCTGCAAACTGCTCTAGGAATCAAGAGACTTCACAAACACCGTAAAAGTCAGATTCTCACAGCAATTGATAAAAATGACTTGAAATATGATTGAAAGCATATAGTACAACAAACCAAAGCTGTACAGTGGTGTAACAAAATTAAAAAGAGGAAATGCAAGAAAAATATGAGGAAAAGCTGCTGCCTAAATCTAGAGAAGGTAAGGAATCATCACTTGTGGGTTTTTGCACTGTGAAATTGTTGTTAGATCATTGCATGGTGTGATTAGAGAAGTCTTTAAAAGGTTCCGTTTTCTGCCTGCTATTTCTGTTAGTCAGAGGAGATATGTTTCTCAACAATTGCAGTAAGAATTACGTCAATTTCTTTGAGTCAAATTTTTCACCCACGTGTAACCTAATTTTCTAATGAATACTTGAAAATATATGCAAATCCCAATGTGACCTTATATATAAAATTTGTGATATTTATAATTAATGTGAGAAAATTTTTTTACATTGACTACTTTAGGAAAAACAAATGAAAATGGCTAATTGTATCACAGTGAACACTATAGCAATAAGATGAGAAAGGCTCCACATCTTTAAAAATATTAGCATTAGTAAGCTGTCTTCAGTGTTATGTTGTAAAAGCTAATTAAAAACAGAAGTAATCCTTAACTTTTTATAACCTTTACTGTGATTACATTAGTATTTCTTGATGTTGTTACCTTTCTATTCTATTCAGAGACAAAGAAACTGCATGGAACAACTGAATGAATTTCCTGCACAGTACCTACTAGTTTATTGGTGAACCGATTAATTTTTTTTATTATTTCTTCCCCAGTACAATAAATTTGAATGAAGTAGTTTGTTATTATCTGGAAGGAATATCCATGTGCAAAAGATGTGTAGAGGAAGATGTGCAACCACAAAAAAAAATTCACTTGTAAGTCTGTTCATTTTTGCCAGTCTTCCCCAAAGACAAGAAAAGTTAAAGGAACATGGATGAAACACCGAAGGCAAAACTATATAGGAAATATATTAATAAGTATTTCTCGTTTGAAAATTGTTGCTGCATGTTTTAAATGCTTTCAAATTGAGTAGCGTTCTTCTGTACTATGAAAGCAAAACTGAGTAAAGCATATTGCTTCTGTTAACAAGGACTACAGTATTTTCTGCATAAAAAATAAGAATTACGTTTTAAAAATAAATTATATTCTATCATTTATGCTACATTATGGCCCAAGAGATGTGTGTTATTTGGATGTGACACTTCCTGGGTAGTCACAGAAGACTCACCTCTGTGTAAAGCTGTCACAGAGGTTTCCGTATCACTCCCAGGAGAAGCAGGGCACTGATGAAGTGTTGCTGGAAACTAGCACAGTCCTCAGCTGTTCCCTGGGGAAATTTTATTCCTCAAACTTATGCTGGAGGATTCAGTGGCATATAGACAGCTCAAGATCACAAGGTCACAAACAAGGCTTCAAATCAGCTTTGGAGGTACACACACAGCAGAGTGGTTACACACACCAAAAGCTATGTGCTCAGCGGTGTAACTGCAGCATCTCTGAGCAAAGAGTGGAGGGAGAGGCACAGAGTTTTTCTTTTCCAGCAGAAATTGTCACTAGTGTAACATAAATTTGTGTGAGTAAACATCAACCCATGACAATCTCTGTGTTTGTCTGAAGATACAAATCTGTGGCTAAAATGTGTTCCACGTTCAAAGTAGCCCTATATCACAGAGGGCTAAGGCTTTGAGAGGCCATGAATATGAAAGCAGAGGCAGTTTGAAATGAACTTCTCAGAACATACCTAAACATGTAAACACTTGCAGATGTGGCAGTTCATGTTTGGCTCTCATTTGTCACCATGTAGCCAGATGCTGTGAGATGATTGATCTCAGACAGGACAACACATTGCAGGTTGCTCTCTTAGATTAACTGGCACTGCAGGCAAGGCTAGACGGGAAAACTAATGTTGGGCTTCCCTGAAACTAAAGTGACAGGCTGGAGCTGAAGGTAGATGTCAAACATGCAGAAAAGATCCTGGAGCTCTGTATTCATGAAGATGTCAAACACCCTCCTGGGTCAGACCAGTGAACCTTCTTCTAGCCCAGTATTCAGTCTGATGGCGACAGTACAAGATGCTACTTTGGGAAAGCATGAGAGTCTCACCGCTCCTGAGGGCCATTCCTCTCATAATTCCCCAGCATCCTAAATATTAGGCAATATGGCCCTGCTTAGCCCTTTTGTTGTACTTTTAAGGATCTGTTTAATTTGTCTAAACTCTTTATGAACCTGCTAGTAATGCCTATCTCCACAACCCCTGTGACAGTAAGATTATTGAAAAAGATTAAGATATTTACACCATAAGAAATGTCTGTTTCTGTTATTTCTCATCCCTCTTTTTTAAAGAAATTACTTAAAAATGAGAAATGTTAAATGTTTCATAATTTTGTGTTTTTAGGCGATGAAACATTTTCATCCTTTTTAAAATGAAAAATTTAAAAATACATTACAACAAACAAAAGGAAATAAAATTGTATGTAAGAGGAATAAATCCTGAAATTATGTTTTTCTGTTTGCATATTGGATACCATGTATGCAAGGGTTGGACGCTGTGGCACCAGACGAAAACATCAAAATTTCAAAGGATCATGATTTGAAGTTATGAGTTTAAACAGAGTGATTAAGGAATCACAATAAATGTTGAGTTTTTCATAAGTTCTTATCTCCTTCTACATATAGGTTTATTTTTTGTGAAGAAGTTCATTTAGGCCAGATCTCGTGTAGGTGAACATTTCATACAGATGTGTTTATTAGTTTGTCAGAGGCTTTTGATACCCTTTTCCCTGTCAGTGGAATAAAAAGTAGAGATGAAAAGACAGAGTGAGAAAGCCTGACACACATGCTTGTGCTTGTGCTTGCACTTGTGTTTGTGCTTGTGCTTGCACTTGTGTTTGTGCCTGTGAAGAAACTGTAGCTTTGGTTAGAGGCCTCGTGTTTCTGTCTGTGAGGGGTCAGGACCTACGCTATAAATACTTACTTCATCACAGGGACCCAGTCTTCATTTGTGTTTGGAAACTTGAATTCAGAAGCAGTAAGGAGGACTGAGAGGGTCAAATTTTTAATTGATATAACTCCTTGTCAGTGAGCCAAGGATAAATTTGGCCCATTTGTGTGTACAAACAGAAGTAACTAAAAAGGTACAAGTGTTACAGAGCCAGATAAAGCAGCAAGTCAAGGGAGAACAGAGGGCATCAGCTTGAGAGGTAATCGATATGTGTGGGAGGCTGGAAAAGATAAGCAACACCAATGTCAACAGAAAGTCAGAGGTGGGGGAGAAAAAGCTATCCAAGTGGTAAAATGAAAACTTTCTCTTTCTGCATTCATCAGTGAAGTTTGTCTTTCATTAATTAATTAATTGTTTAGTGTTATATCATGCACTTGACTACACTAGTATGCAAAAGCAGAAGTGATACGGAATATTTTGAACTTTTTCTAGGGTGGAGTAAAGCCTGAAAATCCCATTTTAACGGAAGAAACTTGGTCTGCAGTTCTGCTCATGTCCCACTACCCATGGCCTAAAAAGGAGACATTGTTGGGTGGTGTGTGCAGTAAAGGCAATGAAGCTGGAAGGATCATGTGTTGCCCCTGAAAGGAATGGGCAAATAGAAAATCAAGACTGTAGTTACTTGTATTCCAATGTCAGAGTTTTCTAGAACATGAAAGAAGGTTTTTCATGAGTGAGTAGATATCTAGGCAGATCCCAGCCATGGTACTCATAAGACCTTGTGAGTCCAGATGTGCAAGTATAAAATGTCACTGTTCAGGGGAAGATTTGGACTGAATATGCCATGCTTATTTCAAGACAACAGAGTTTTACTTATTTCCTCAGGTTGAGAATGTGCTCTAGAGTGTAATTTTGGAAGTGGAATGGCCAACTTACAAAGAAATATGTAAAATTAATTATGTAAAATTAATATCTGGTTTCACTGTTGTCCAGTATTCTGTGCACTTATTTATTCACATGGAAAGAGTAAAATGTAGCTATAAACAAGTTATTGACTGAGACAGTTTGCACTCCCCTAACTCAGACACTGCTATGCTTCTGTATAACATGATTTAGAACAAATACAAAACTGGTCTTTGTTACTTTACCTGATAGAAAGGTCTAAATACATCCAGATCTTGCCCCCTCCCCCAAGCACTTTCAAGACACATGAACCCACTAAACCTATGTTAGGAAATCCTCCAAACACTAAGTGAATTGTATTTTTATAGTTTAAATGTATAATCTAAACGGCTCCACCTTTTAAATATATCCTCTCTTTTGTTTATAGCATCTGACCAGTATGTTTTTTCACGTATGAACTGAAGTGTTTTAGAGCTTATTTGTACTTTTTTTAAAAGTGTGTTAGCAAAAAAAAAAAAAGTGTAGTGCATAAACTGGAACAGGTAAGTCTGCATTTTACCTGGCTTCTGAGAATCTTCAGCAGTAATAGCTGTTAGTGTTATGACAGCATTACAGCATCCTCCTTTTTAAGAGCTTTGTCTAAAATATAGGATGAATTTATATTCCCAGGTGCAGTCCAAACTCTTGGTCCTTTGATCCCCCCAACCAGAAGGCCAACTTGAGCGCATTAAAGTCTCTGTTTCCTTGTTCACTCAGGTCTTCTTCCAGCTAGAGCAGGTTGTGGTGCACATACAGTGATTCCAGAAAGGAGTTTTAACATGGCCAATGAGCGCACATCTGGAGTGAGATACAAGAAGCTTTCTCGATTCCCCCAGCTTAGGTGTGTGCATTCAGAGTTTGTCAAAGTGATGATATTCTGCTATTTCTGCTTTATATGTGTGTTTTTAAGCTGCTGCAATTCTAGTAATGCTAGACTGGAATGTACTGAGGTGCTTAGGGGAAGGGAATTTTGTTCTTTTTTCCAAGGTGTTGTGTTTTTTTTTTTTTTCCTGAAAGGACTCAACTAACTTGGCACAAGTTCAGACTCTTTTTAGAGGAATGAGTTTGCATTTTTCATCTACTAGTAAAAAACTTCAAGTACAGAATTGTTCTAGCTCTGTTCACAAGTATATTTAGAACATAACAAAAACACTGGAAACAGCATCTAGCACAAAGCTGGAAAGAAAAATCAGAGAAATACATATGTTTTCAGTGTGTTTTAGGGAAAATGCATCTAGCACATTTTACCTGCTAGCCCAGATTACAAACTGGTGTTGCAGGAAATATTTAAAGGACAGGAAAAACATGAAGGACAACATGCTGCCAAATGACAAAGTTCCTCTGTAGTAGGTGCGATATAGTTTGCTGAAGTACTGTCTTTAGCTCCCTTCAGAGAAAGGTGGAGATAAATGACATGGCTGAATTAGAGTTTTTGAACTTGTTCTTCTCTTTGTACCTTATACCTTTGTCTCATCTAGTCAGGCTGTTACATGGACAGCTCAAGCAAAGCTGGGAAATATTTGCCAAAAAAAAAATAATAATTCCTTGGAGCAATAGGTGTGCTCTGTTGTTTAGGCTCCACAGCAGAGATGAGGCAGGATTTTCTCTGTTCTTCACTCTTATTATGGCACGGCTATCAGCATTCCCTCAGTGATACCCTTGTCAGTAGTGAGCTGTTTCTTTAACTGTGTATTCCTGTTGACTTTATCTCAAAATAACCATAAAGTTTATGGAAAGCATATGAAAAGGAAGAGGACACAGGAAAAAGAAAGGCCATAAGAGGATTTTTACTAAAATCCTTCCAAGACTTTGGCTTCTCTTAAGGTTTAGATACAACTTATTTAAGTGCCCTTATTATTTCCTCCCCCAGCCCCGCTTCTCTCTCCTTGGTGTTACTTGGTAGTATCCACAAAAACACTATCTCCAAAAGAACAGCACAGAGTCAGCATAATGTGCAAAAATCACTCATTATATTGAATAATATCAACAGCCCCCTGCTCTTCCTATGTTTCACTAAACAGACTGCACTGACATTTTGGCATTCACACACAGGACACACTGACATTTTGGCATTCATTGTAGTAAGGACTGAAATACAGGAAGGTTTAAAAGATGCATTTGCTCTAAGTGTCCTCATGTGCTCAGCAATATCAGTGTTAGAATAACATCCTAGGTAGGACTGGCTGGATATTTGACTGCTTCTCCTGTCTAGGTAGGTGCACACCTTTCGTGGGGACATAGAAGAAAACAGTTCTATGTGAAACAATCTTAAAACTGCATTCAGCATCATTGAGTGAAAATGTCTTCTTTGGAGAGAACTTGTAGACAACCTCTGAGATTTTGGAAGTGACATGAAAGCTTTTCTCTTGGAGTATAAGCATGGGGTTAAATTCTGCTTATCTGCAGTCCTCTTCATGCATGATAAAAAGGTGGAGTATATGGTACATCCTGATTAATTGCTGCATATGCACTTCTCAACACTGCTCAGTGCTTCTTTTGTCTTGTGTACTGTCTGTTTGATCCTGAACCTGATTAATTGCAGGGTGTTATACAAAAGGCAGAAAGGATAAATGGATCCTGAATTAGGCAGTCCTTTGGATAGTCATCAGGTTGATCCTGACTGGCTTCAGAATTAGACACTGAAGGTTTATTTCAGGCTGTTTTTAAAGGCAACAGTTTGTGGTGACTCATGGTGTGTTTTAATCATTCATCATTATCTTAAACTTTGACAAAAAAGGGTTCTTGAGTCCAACATGCTATTCTAAGCAATCAAAATTTGTTCTCTTTGTAAAAGAAAATGCTTTAAAATATGCCAAACTGTGCCTTTTTTTTTTTTTTGTCAACATTGAGGCTTAAAGCTACTTATGTGTATGTTCAGACTACTCATGCTCTTCTGACCGTGCTTACTCACACCTCTTCGTCTGCACTTGAAGTCCACACCAGTGCTCATTCTTTTTTCAGAATAACTCTAATCATTTCCATGTGACAGCTCATTGATATTGCTTTAAACAAAGCTAGTCTGAGATATTATCAATAAAACAAAAATGTTATCATAAAGATAACAAGAAAGCTAGAGGTTTTCTGCTTGTTTTCAGAGGACTTCTGGACTCCAGTCAGTGGTATCCAATCCAGTAGAGTGCTTGAGCTGTAGAAGGAGCCCTAAGGTTATGTCTAGAAGATCTACTGAAGATGTATAAGAAAAACAAATTCACATTTACTTGTGTAACAGTTCTAAAGGATTCTGCCCTGCCATTACAAATTTTTGAGGGTGTCCACAAATGTCAAAACAGTAGGAAAACTCTAGCATTTGCAGATGGGTTTTTTCAAAATCTTCATTGCTAACTTAGTTGGCTTCTTGCTGGAGACAATCCCACTCTGACTTTTGTCATTGACTTTACCAGTAGAGCCAGGTTTGAGTGTTTTATGAATTGTATTCTAATGTGTATACATGGCGGTCAACTTTCTATCTGTGTCTTAATTTTTTTACCTCAACACCTAAGAACTTGCTAATCTAACTGAAAAGTTCTCAGAACATTGCAGATTTATTCTGGAGAAACAAGTGCGTTAAAAGAAGGATGACTCAACAGGTCAGGTTTGCTACATCAGCAATGAGTAGTTTACCATGTGACCGGTCCAGCAGGCAAGTGAGAGCACAAAAATCTTAGTACTGTCAGAAAAGATGCTATATTTACTGTGGGACATGGTAATCCAGAGGATATTACTTTGCACTTTGCAAAGACTTAAGATTCAATTGAAATTCAAAACGAGCAATAATGCAGCAGCATCTATAAATCAGAAAAACAATGGAAAGAAAGCAAGTCTTTCTATCTGATTAATAAATTTCATTAGCATCAGTCTTAGAAAACTCAGCAGATAAAATCCACATTATTGATTTTATAGAGCTATTGGCATGAAAAAATTTGAAAAAAAAAAAAAAAAAAAAAGAAATTATTGCACTAAAAATCTCTTCCTGTGTAACTCTTGCATTTATAGTGTTATGTGAGCTCAGGAATAAGGTCATCTCTTTCATCTTTCTTTTTACTTTTTTAGTTATTTCATGTATGAGAACATCTTTACCAAAGGGAATTATAATTTGTTCCAGCATAAAGTAAAAATAAGATACCTGGTATCCAGTTTATAGATTTTTCTTTGTTAATTTTTCGTAATTATGCTCTTGATTCATTTAAAATCCCTTTTGAAACGTTGAATATTAGAAAGGCAGCACAGATGCTGATCTGTTTGCAATGGCCTAAAAAAGAAAAGTGCAAGCTTTAATCTGATGTCTAGGCTGCATTAAAAAAATTGGATTGAAAAGGATTAGATTAGATTAGACCTTCTGGATTTAAAAATGTTAAAGCTCCATTTATGCTTTAACATAATCTCCTTCCACTCTCTGAAGCCATCAAGCTGAGCTCTGTCCCTTGCAAGTATTTTTTATTATTATTATTAAATTTGCTTCTTTTTCACTTTAACATCCTAGTTTCATATTTGTAATAGCAAGAAATCCTCTGAGACAGATCTAAAAGTTCTTTCTGACCTGGTGAATGGAAGGGCATGCACTTAAACCTCTGGCTTTTATGATGATTTTATGTATTTGTGCACAGTCACAAATGTAAATATTAATAGCTAGTTTTTAAAAGCCAAATAAGAATGAGTGCTTTTAAGGATTTTAGAGGCTTGTGAGAGAGTGGTGATGTTTTACAGTACAACAATTTATTTACAATGCATTATTATGAAGAAATGCTCATTTTAAAAAGCAATCATGCACTTTAGTAAACCTGAAGTACCTATTATCTACAGCATCTGTAAATGAAATAGGTATTATAATATTTGCAAGCTGTTGCCTGATACTTCAGAGTGCAGATTGGATTTTATTTCTCATAAAAATAAAACCAAAATATTATTTGGCGGTTATAGGACAGCAACTCTTGGGAGCAAAATGGAGGAATAATAATATCCTTCCTAGGATCAACACAACCCTTTCAGTTATGATGATGACTCTACTGCTGAATTTCTGAGCATTCCACACCATAGGTGGGACTGTCAGTTTTTCCAACACCACCCACTCTGTACTGAAAATACTCCAGGCAAACCAAAGATATCTAAAAATATTAGATAATACTATCTGACATGTGAAAGAGATTATAGAATCAGAGAATAATAACTCATATGTGATTATATCAAACCATTGACAGCATTTCTCTTCAGCCATGGTGGACCAACACTTTCTGTCCATCCATGGAACCCTACCACCACATGTACCTTATTTTGTGCTGCTAGGCACAGGTTCTGGATAATATTCAGAAGATCCATTGCCATGATTTGGTCTGACATAGTGGTACAAATAACTAGGTGCTGTTATCAGAAGGATGGTGTCTGCTGAGCTGGGCTGGGGGTTCCTTAATTCAGGATATCTGGTAGGACCCAGCAAGGAACCATGTTTACTCCAATTAATGAATCCCTTTTAGGAACCTGGTTGAGCATATTAGAAGTGAACTGTTCAAACCAGTGTGAGTTGTTGTTATGACACCATCACAAAATGAACAAATAACCTGATCAATAATCCCCATTCTCAATGTAGCCATCATTACCGGTTCATCCAATAACTGAATAGAAGTTTAACACATTCATAAGTTTTGCTACTGTCTAAAAAGTTTTGTTTCCCAATTTGCTATGGTCTTTGTGAGGCTCAGGCCTGTCAAAAAGGTGTAACTAGCAGAACACCATTTTCTCTTTACCACCACTACGAAAACTGAAATATTCTATGTCTTCGGTGTTTGTTTCACATCTGCTTGTTTTCATATGCTTTCTTGACAGCCACATTTGAAAACACAGATTGATTATGTTCGCAGCACACAGTCAGGTCCAGTACCTGAACCAGATTGGCTCTAATAAAGACCAGCTGGGTTTCAAGGTTGCATTTTCATCATCCCTCAGATATGGGTCATTATATACTGTGCAGACTTTCTCCACTTCTTCAGCTAAGAAACAACATAATTTGTTATGATATTTAGTACAGGAATCCTGTACTGCTGGATGGACCAACAAAATACGAGCAAAACTACGGTGATCCCATGAGGAGGTGTAATTTCATATGTAAAACCTACTAGAAACTACGAGTAGTTACTTTTAAGAGACTCATAGTTGGTCCCCTCATAAAATGTATAAAGATTTGTGAATAACCACATGAAAACTGCGTCACTGTTCATCCGAACAAAAAACCGTACAAATAGAAGACTGTGGAGTGTCGTTAACTTACTTATGCAATTCCTTCCTTCAATTTAGCACTGAAAACTGGAAAATTGGGACAATCTGACATGCACTGCTCCTAGGAAATTTATTTCTTGTCAGCTATTATTAAATCAGAGAAACAGTGAACAGCTGCTACCAAGAAAAACACCAAAAGCAGTCTAGAACCTCCTTATCTAGAGGCTGAAGTGATTTAAGTCTGGGATTTGTCACTTTCTCTCTTCCACTCTGCAGTCAAGGTTATGACAGAAATGAATTATCATCAGAGGGGAACCAAAGCACCTGGTTACAGTTAACTGCTAATCCTGACAGTAGAGCCTCTTAGGCACTGAAGAGATCTGGACATCAGGTAACCAGATCACAGTCCTTGCAGTGAGAAGGGAAACGTGGGTGTTGGATGAAATGCAAACAGAGAAAGCACTGAAAAGAAGGTTGAGGAGATTGTGTTATTTTAGGGAAGAGTATCAAGCCTACAGTGCCTTGGTCACTGTACAGGTAGACATCCACAAGTTTAGCCAGACATATTGTCTCTAGTTTTGAGCTTATAGGTGTTGTGTTAGGTCCCTTTCGATTGAATGGAGCAATATCAGGACTAATAGTCACCAGTTTAAGTTGACCTCACCCAAAAAATACTTTTATCAGACACAATGATATCCCACTAGATTATTCCAACTGTTTTTATATTACAATTCGATTCTGAATTGATACAAAATCCAAAATACTGAAAATTTAGTTGGAATAGCAATGACAGAAAAAAAAACCTGAACAAACAGCACAAGTTGATAGCAAGGCTCTGCCAATTAATGGTTTTGATGTAACCTTATTTTTTACATCTTGGAGCAAGGTGTCTTTCACTGGCAGAAACACCACAATGGCCTACCACATTCTCCCAAGATTCTGGGTAACAAGGCCTTTAGCATTAGACTTTGCTTGAAATATCTTCAAATGATACAGAAAGAAATACAATTCTAGGGTAAAATTCACTAGGCCAAAATTGTCTTATTAAATACCAGCAATTTAATTGCTATTAGAAAAGAATTTCAAGCCAGTGTGGAAGGTGTAATTAATACCATAATTGTGACTACACTATTAAATACTTTTGAAAGTAATTTATATAATTGTACTTCAAGGTATTTTGCGGGTGAAAAATATTTTTTAGGTAATTTTTTTTCCTCTCATATTCTGTGCTTTCTGATTAATTGTATAATCTTCATTATCATATATTTTAAGTATACTAACCTGTATTGATTGTCTATGTGTTAAGTAAAAAATAGCACACAAGTAGAATAAATAACTTCATGAAATACCAGCAAAAAGTGATAATTTCAGTTTCTAGAAAATATTACAGTTATTGTTAACTCATTATTAAATCCTAAACTATCATCATTATTTGATCTGATAACCTTAAATCTATTAAATAGATAGAAGGGCAATATATAAATATACACTAATATCAGTATGAAGTACTACTATTCTGATTTGCAGTTAAATATTATTTTTAAATTTAATTAAT
>NW_010130067.1:0-1088 GCF_000699245.1 Pterocles gutturalis
ATGTCCCCGGCGGTCACCCCGCGGCGGCAACCTCTCCGCATGCCCCGGGAGCACCCGATGCTCATAGTCAGCACCTGTGCATCTCCCTGGATGCCCACCCTTCTCCTGCCCGGCTCCAGGAGCCATGCAGATACCGTGTCTCTGTCCCAGGGATGTCAGGGGACACACTCTCCCCTCCTGTGCATCCAGCGTGTTTCCATCTGCACACCCAGCGAGGCTGGGTGAACACACCTGTATGACCAGGAAAACCTGTGCACGCAGTACAGCTATACAATGCGTACCACTATACAGGTTTTGTAAAGACCCACCTGTTCACACACACAGTTAAAAAAGCGTTTTAAGAAAATCCCACAAGACCCACAGAGGTCAGAAGTTTAAGAAAATCCCACAGTAACGAGAGGTCAAATCAGAAGGGACATCCGAAACGCCATGAAAGAGAGAATTTACTTCCTTCCTGCTTTTTGGTCTTACATGATTCCTCTGCCCAGCCTCACCCACCTCATGTTTTTAAGCTTCCTGGATTTTTTTGAATTATACTTCTATATGCTTTGGATAGCAACTCAGCACACGTGGCACTGCACACAGGTTGTAGGAGGTTGGACAGTTACTGCACCTCCCTTTAACCATCGCTACAGATCCTTGGAATGCCAAACTGTGGAAAAGGGGAGAAAACACACACACACCATGGAGAGCTTCAGTTCTCTGCATGACAGTGCCCCTGGACAGGTTACTCCAGCATGGAGTACCAGAATCATAGCGGATGGCTTGCCAAGGTTTTGTACTACAAAGAGAGAGGAGATCGCTCACTGTTCCTGTGAGATGTCAGCGATCAAGGTGACGTTCACTTAAGATCACAGCAGGAACACAACTCCATTAAGCTGAGCAGCAGAACCACAAGAGGTGCAGACTAGAATGAGCTTACATGATGGGATGGGATTACCAATGCATGGGAATGTCTCCATCGTATCTTCTGTACCTGGCAGAAAAACCTCAGCTAAGCAACAAGCTCCAAACCTGGTTTCAAGAGCTAAAGCTAACAAAAATCAAAGCCAGCATCCAGAAGACTAATCTTTCAAATATTTGGGTTC
>NW_010130067.1:1098-10520 GCF_000699245.1 Pterocles gutturalis
TTTCTACACTGGATTTTTTTTCCTGTGTCTATATGGAAGACACATAAGACAGCCACGTGTATGCAGGTGGCACTAGGAGCCTTTGCATGCTCAGAGCTTCATGGTACCAGAATCATTACGGCTGTGGCAAGTGACTCTACCTGGTGTGCATGGGCAGAACGTGACAGAGAGAACTTGAAGTGGTCTGTCATGTAACTGCTCTTGATCAAAACTGTGAAGCCACACAAAAGAACATGTTCTTTGGCTAGAAGTGTGATGAATATTTAGAGCCAAGGAACATGTTGTTTAAAACCAATAGTAGAATGCAAAGTGAGTCATGGGCCATGGGCAAAAAGGTTTGAAAGAGGGAAGAAGCTGTATGACCATTTTGGAAATAAGACATCCTGGCAAAAGGTACAGAAATTTCTTGACCATCTGGAATGGTGACACCTAGGAATTTGTTCTGCAGTGATGATACCCAGTGAGTACTGGTAGAAATTAAGATTTCCAAACACTGTATAAAAGACACTAACCTTTTCCCTGGTGAAAGACATGGATGCTGTCAAAATCATTTGGGTTGAATGAGAAAAGGCCTCAACAAGTTTTAGAAATTAGTCTCTTACAGAGACAGAAAGTTATAAATGCCAACCTCTATTTTCACTCTCTTTTTTTTTTTTTTTTTTAATACCGTTCTTCATATTTGGCTGTATCAAAGATCTGCTCATAACAACACAGACCAATACTGAGCACAACAAATTCATAGCAAATAATGTACCTACGTGTATGGAAGGAAGAATGCAAGCCAGGGAATAGTGAAGTTTCTTCCTAATTAAGCTGATGGCATACTGTTTAGCTGATGTTCTGACCAACCGTTTAATTTGCCATTTTCGGCAGCCTCATACATGCTGCCTCTTGTCTTTCCTCTTGCCCCCACTGGTAGTGATGTGAAGCGCCTCTTAATTTCCATGAGAGCAGGGCAAGACTTTCACACAGGATTTTTGCCCAGCGGGAGCTCTTATGCAGGGAGCCCAATCCCACGAGATGTGCTCAGCTGCTGGCAGCCCTCTCCCCTTCCACTGACGGCATCAGCAGTCCTTCGGCGGTAACTGGATAAGGCACATTTCAGGCAAGTCCTCCCTTGGCAGGAGGTACTTCCGTACCTGAGAAGGTCAGGTCTTTGGACGTCATCCACTCTCGCAAATACCTGCTGGCCACTCTCCATGGTGTGCAGAACCTGTGTGCTGGGAATGCATGACTACAGCCCCTGCCTGCATGGGAGCTGGGAATAAGATTAGCTCTGCATTCAGTTCAGATGTAATCACAAGCATATCAAGTTGTAAAGCATCACCACTTTCACAATACTAAAAATAAACATAAGCAGTTTGTTTCAAGACATTTGGCAGCCAAAGGGCTAATATATTAATAACATTAGACTCACAATAGCCCAGAACAATAACTGCAGAACAATAGATTCTATCACTTCTGAAAATAGACCTGCTTGGAAAAAAGAAAACTTTTTTACAAGAGCCATGAACCAATGTAGTAGCTTCTTTATAGGCCTCCGCAAAGGCTTCACAAAGTGGAAGACTGGTGATCCCTCTGAAGTCAGGAGGGAGCTTCTGTGGGTTGGGAGACTGGACTGCATGTTGCTGACCAGGACACACTTAGACCCTTTGAATGCAGTTCAGTCTAGTTGAATGCATGCATTAATCTGAGTTTTTCTTTCTCGATCCTGCCTACATTTATGCAATACCTTTCTCTGCAAGTAGATCCATTTATTTGTTAACTTTCCAGTGCATGGTACTAAGCAGCATGTAAGCAAGCATGGCTTGTAGCCAACAGCTTGGAATTTTGGCATCAGTCCTTGTTGACAGAGAGACTGGATTGCCAAAGAAGTTAAACCTGAATACAATGTAGTGAGGGAAATAACTGAAACTCCACTGCTGGCACAGGATGAAATTCACTGATCTTCACCTGAAAATACAAATCCATGCTGGAGACCCAGAGTCAGATATATATCTTTTTTTTTTTTAAATAAGAACAACAGGAACAGCAAGTTTATGATTAAAAGTTCTGAAATGTGCAAATATGATATACTGCAAGGAGCTGGCCTGACCCTATGTACCTCTGCAGGAACATCAAACAGCCAAGTCGATTAAGGATCTGTAGAAACTGCAGTCCCGAGATCTCTCCTGCAACCTGACTGTTCAGCTCTGAGCGCCCACGTAATGCCAGGGAGCTCCAGCCTCTGGTCCACCGCTCAGACATGGTCTGGTTCTCTGCTCACTGGCCAAGGCTCTGCCTGTCCAAAGAACCTCCGGCTAATTGTCAGTACAAGATGAATGCCCCACCATAAATGGGGCCTTCGTATTTAAAGCATGTGTGCTTGTGTGTATATGGGGGCGAGGAGAAAATCACAGGACTAACGAGCTATGATTAAGCTCAGAAATAATGGTTTCCTGTTCAAACACAGAGCTATGTCTCTTCTTAGTACAACTACCTCATCCCCAATTGTGTCTATTAAAGACAATTACTGGGGGAGACAGATATGTGTAACCAGATGTGGAAACAACGATCATGTTATGCACAGTGCCATATGCAGTTTAAATTCTTTGGGGCTGAACAAGTTACATATAAAAAAATTGTGTGTGTGTGTTTGTGCACAGAGGAGCAGCTGTCAATGGGGAAATCCCCTTAGCCCACTTTAATCCTCCATTCCACAATCCCCAGGGATTAAACAAATGCACTAACATTATTTACTGTAATGCTCCCTCCCTGGGGGGCTTCAGTCCACAAAATCCACTCCAGCATTTGCAAATTCCAGTTGTGAAACAGGCTGCCTGCATTCTATATTTGGTAGCTTGCAAGTACTCTTTCAGTTGGGCCCAGAGTGATGAAAGGACAGGAGCCAGGAATTCAGCTCAAGCAGAGGCTAACAGGCAGCGGGCTCGGGGCGGGAGCTCATTTCTCGCCGCACCGGTCTTACATGGGCACCAAGGCACTGCAGTGACTGCTGAGAGGGGACAGCATTCGCAGGACTATACAAGAAGCTTTCTAAAAATTAAAGATGCTGCCACAGTATTATTCCTCCTATCTGCACACTGGGAGTATGAAATGAGGCTTTAAACACGGCTCTGCCAGTAAAACCTCACGTGTCTCTGCTTTCCTTTTCCTATGATGAAATATGTGTTTGAACTTGGGTACAATCCCTGTGACATTAGCGACAAGAATTCCATCGATTCAGATGCACAGCCCTCACTGTCCAAATAAGGCTCTGACAGTGCAAACCACACAATGCCATCAAACTCTTACGACCATTTGGGTTCAATTGATGGCCACAGTGCCCAGTAATAACATACAAAAGCATCAGGCTGGGGTTCCCAAAAACCCTCTGACATATTTGCAATGATATCTGATTGCTCCATCCCCTTCTTGAGCTTCCTGTCTAAGTTTATTATAGCTTCCTCGAAGACAGTAAACATTAAATTCTATATTAGGCTGTTCTTGCCTTGAATTCATATGCGTTTTAAATTCTTTAACTTAGATGATTGTACCAACTCAGCTCTACAGTTTGAATTCCCGCTGCCACAAATGAGATGGCAAGCCACAGTGACAGGGAGCATCCCCCTAAAGAAGCCACTGCTGTTAGTACAGTGGCAGGTTTGGCCCTGTGTCTTTCAGGCAGCAGTGAACAGTACAAACTTCAAAGGTGAAGGAGTTTCCCAGAATCACAGAGTGGTTGTGGTTGGAAGGGACCTCTGGAGCTCATCTGCTCCACCTCCCTGCTGCCCAGGCACCCTGTTGCAGCGCTCAGTCACCCTCACATAAAAAAGTGTTTCCTGATGTTCAGACAACCTCCCATGTTTGGGTTTGTGCCCACTGCCTCTTGTCCTGTTTGTTGTTGATGCTTTTTGCGCTGCTGACATGATGTCTCAGGCTGGACTCTGAAGCCTGGCTTTGTCACCATAATCACCAGGCGAGTGGACCTGTATTGTGCTGAATGCAAAGGACATTATTCTCCATAAAATGAGATTCATATGAGGACTAATAGTTCAGAAGCTATATTAATCCAAAAGCTGACTCTGCTCCCATGGCACTGCATTTACAAACATATAATTTCATCAGTTCCAATAGAATTTTTTTCCAATTTGCACCAAGGTCAGAATAAAAGCTGTACTCCTGTTACTGCCCCACATCCTGCGACAGCTTGCTTACTGCCGTACCTCCACTCAGGGGTAAATGCCAGTGGGTACTCGCATGGATAAGGAGAAGCCCTGTGCACAAACCTTCCAGACCTGCGCTCTGAGCCTCTGTTTCTTTCACATAGTTCACAGTCAGGAACAGGAATAAACACCCGAGAAAGCGGGAGCAAAGCAGGGTTTCTGTGCCCAGCAGGCCCCGTGCTGCTGCAGTTAAACAGGCTGTGGAGGAGATGAGATTAGAAATCTCCCATCCATCCCCCTTGCTCCTCCTTCTCTGCGTAACTGAAGTTCTTTTCAGACACACTGCCTGGAGTGTCAGCTGGACTTCACAGAAGCAGTTGCTGCCATTCAGCACTGCTTTATCTATTTCAATTCTGTTTTCACAGGTTCCCTTGGGAAGCCAAGGCACCGAGCACTGCTCCGCACCCTGCCAGCATGGCAGGGAGGATTCCTGCTCCCTCTCCTGGGTGTTCACATAGCTCGTTCACAAAATCCCACTGCTGCCACTCCTGACATTACACCTTGCTGTCAGAGGAGCAGCAGCATGCGGTGCTGACCCCTTCATTCATCCTGGTCGGGGCACACATGGACATTTTCATTAGTATCTAATTACAGGTGACAGTACCATCCTCAGGACTGGACCTCTGTAAGCCTTGTCACTACTGTACCAAAGCAGAAATACAACTGGGATCCGCACAGGGGAACTTCACAACTGCTCCCCTCCTCATGTTTCTGGAGAAGGGGACACCAGCAACTCTGCCCCTTGAACACAGAACGACAGACTCGCTTTGCCTTTCCTACGGTTGCCATAAACAGAGTTCTCAGAGGGGAGGGGGAATTTCTTATTTCCTGTCTCTCAGTCATTTTTTAAATTATTGAACACTGCAGCGTTCAATGGATTACTATTCGCAAACACGTACCTGCTCTCCAGCAGAACAAATCAAGTAATTTCTGTTTCTGCTTGAGCCTTCGGTATGCAGACAAAAACATTTTTTATTCACCAGTGGTAAAAGGCTACAGCCATTTGACTTTAAACACAGACATGCTTCTGGGCTCTCTTCCAGGAAGTCTGTGTCACCCAGGCTTTAGATCGATATGTTTGTCTGCAAAGTCACCCTTTTGATCTGCAATTTTTCATTTTGACACAAGAAATGCCTTTTGGTCAAACTTCAGCAGTCCATTAAATTCCAGGCATAATGGAAACGGGACTCACATTGCTGTAACCATGTGAAGATTTCCACAGTTTGGGGTTTATTTACTCATGGGTTAATTTACTCAGCCATATATTTGAGATTCAGACGACACTGCAAATACTGTTCTCCCGCCTCATCTAACATCACTGCCTCCTCCCCGATTGTTTGCTGGTGGTCTCATCGGCAGTCACAGCTTTATAAAATACTTTGTACATTTAGTTGTCTAATCTACAGGAAACGTTATCGCAGTTTCGTGCTGCAGACACCGAGCATCCTCCCAGCCTGGCCCTGCCGTTCTCTGTGTACAAAGGCAGGGCCCGGGACACCAGCCCCGCTGCTGAGCACCAGGGCTCTCACCAGCACACAGCCCAGCTGGCTCGGGCAGCCTGGTCACTCCTGGCACACCACTCTCTGTTTGCACAACTCGGCACATGCTTTTCTTTCAAAGTTCAAGGCTTCAGGGCTTGGATTGTGTGGGGTTTTTTTTTACCCCCTTCCTTTTTTTTTTCAAAGTCAACTGCAATCACTGCAGCGAGTCAGGGCACCTTTCACGGGAATGCACAATTGAACCTGCAGCCTCATTATTTTGCTTTGTCACCCCTCCTTTCCTGATTGATGGTTGCATTATTAAAAAAACAAAACAAACAAAAAAAAAAAGGTGTCAGCAGTCCCATGAAAAGATATCCAAAAAGCAAGAGAGCTGGGAAGACAACCCAACAGTCTATTAATGGGAGAAGCAGGTCTGAACAGCCTTTGGGACAATCCTCCTGTTCGTCTCTGCACAGCAAGGGCTGAGGAAGGCTTTCGAATGATCTCACCACTGTTTCCAAATCAGACACAGCTCCTCCTGTGTTGCTAACACATTGGTTTTCAGTTGCTGAAGTTTGACCCAAGGGAGGACGCGACAGACACTCAGGAGAGCTGCAAAGCACTGAAAGTGTTATCGTAATCCGAACAAAGAACATTATGCTTTTAGTCCCCATTCACATCTTACCTTTCAAAAGCAAGTGTATTCTGTCAGCCTCTCAAAAATACATATAATACACAATTCAGAAATACCGCTGTTATGATTGACTCATTTCTACACTCATTTTAAAGGGGTCATGAAGATGTCTGGATTCTGAATAACTGGTTTGTCAAACCAAAAAGGTCAGGAAATTCTGCATCTAAATAGGGCCAAGATTTTCATCAGTAACACATCTTTTAAGTACATTCATTGTCATGTGTTTTTATTAGGCAATTAAAAGGGGACACATTTTAATCCTCATTTAATAACTTCTCATTTAATAGAGGTGTTAGATTTAGAGGGAGACTGCTCAGTATTTTCTGGAATAAAAACAAAGATCTTAAAGTAATGCAAATGGGGCACCTAAAAGTTTTTATGTTTTTGGTCAGGACCTGTGTCCAAAATAAACAACTGTCCCTGACCCACCAAAAAAACCAACCCCAAACCATTTCCAACACAGCTGTGATCAAATCATAAGCATCTTGATTAAAGTTCATTGGCACTTCAGGACTTTAGCTATTAAATTAAAGACAAAATCAAATCTATTGCCTGAGCAGGCAAGAAGAAGGGGCCACGACTGTGGGAGGTGAGAGAACACGTGATCGTACTCAACACAACCGTGCCATGCCAGGAGCTCCCACAAAAAGCGGAGGCGCAGAGACACCAAAGAGGGGAATAAGGAGAACCAAAAGCCCTGGCAGTGCCCACGCCAGCGAGCCAGGAAGGGAGGGAGCAGCAGGACCAGCTCTGCTTAGATGTGATGAGCAGGACATTTTATACGGATTTTATTTTTAGGCTGGACTTTGCTCACACACAGGCTCAGCTGACACAGTCTTGCTAGCTTGAGCAGATAGATCTCTAGCTGGCTTTTGATTTCCAGCTTTGTTCACAAACCGTGCAGTGCTCCTGTCCCAAGCACAGCACATGTGCCGGGGGCAGATTTTCACACCCTGAGCTCCTGCTGCAAGAATCCTTTCAGTTATCTTAAGTAACCTGCAGCCTCCACTCACTAACAGCTAGGGCTTTTAGTAGTTTGTCTCCAGGAGGCTCAGCACAGCATCCTACCCTGGTGTAAACTTTATGTGTGAGCCCGGAGGCACAGCTCCATTCCTTCTAATAAGCCAACCAGAACTTTTCATAGGCAACAAACTGCTCCAAAAGCTTGACCTGTTCAAACGTGGTATTTACAGCAAGGCCTCCACTCATTATTTTCTGTACAGGAACACCTCACTGGTTTCTTCCAGACTTTCTTGACTACTACAACCAACACATTATTTTTCAGTCTAACTTTGGGGGTGAGCAGGGGCCTGTATCGTGCAACAGGACTCTGCCGTGCTGAGCAAAACCAACAGCCCTAAAAAGATGGTCGTGAAGACTGGAAAAAAAGTACCTGTGCCCTGGGATCAGTGTGTCTGTGAAGAGCTGGGGAGCCTTGGAGATAATAGCGTGAGCAGGATGGCACACAGAGAACTGCGGGTTTTTAAACAGAAAGGATCTGGGCAGGTGAGCTTGTTCCAAGAGCGAAGATGCACAACAGCAGTCCTCGTACAGAGCTTTCCTGTAGGGCTCTCCCCAAGGAGCTGGGCAAAGAGCCTGCGAAAGACCTTCCTCACAAGACACTGGGAGTCAGAAGTGAATATTCCAGTTCTGCAGAGACTGAAGTTAAGCAACTGGTAAGCTGTGTGGATGTGTTATGGCCACAGAGGAGAGCAATGCCAGAGCTTTCCTGAAATACCTGGCTCTCAGTTCTGGGTTTGTGGCACATGTTTGGGCAAGACTCAACTGCTTGGGTTTACGGGATGGCAAGCCTGTTTCAGGGAGAACCTCAGTTTCACAATCGGTTTCAACCAGAAACGAACCCACAGAATTCTGAAATTCTCTGCAAAAGCTGCAAGACAGCTTTTGAATCATTAGGAACATTTTGGTCTGACATTCTGATGTGAGATGCTGTAGAATAAAAAAAAAAAAAAAAAAACAAAACCAAAAAAAACCCCAAACCAAACCAACATACAAAATAGGGTGTTTCAAAGCTGGAACTTTCATCCTCAAAAGCCTCTAGCAAAGCTGACAGGATTTTGACAGCACCGCATTTTCCAAGTAAAATGGTGTCTACATTTTTCTAAACAAGTTCTAAACTGCATTTTCTGTTTTTCTATCAAAATGTGCTATAGCTTTTTTTATGGCTTGTTAATAACACACTGTACAACTGTTTTGTGCAAACCTCCCCAAACACCTTACAAACACACTTCCAATAGCTATTGAGAAAGACAGAGAGCCTCCTACTCAGTCAGTCCCAGGCTAAGTGTGGCACATCAAACAGCAGAAACCAGCTTTTTCCAAGCATCAAAGGAAGGACCTACTTTTTTTGGAAGAGGGTCCTCAGCTCTTCCCAGATATCTGGCTATTGTGATTTTACAACTAAACAACTCTATTCTTTACATATTTTAAGCTGTCTGAAAGCAGCGATAATCAAAGCAGAAATGCCTGCACACAGGCGTAAAGAAGCTTAGCACAACTTTATGTATTGAGAACCAAGCAATCAAGATCAGTTCTGGTGTAAACAGTACAACTGCACAAAGCTTCTCATCGCTGTATTTGTTTATTCCAGAATTTGGCCTCCATCTACCATACAAGGACTCTATGTGAGAATTACATCGAAACCAGCGCCTACTGAGAGAGTAGCAGCAAGAGGGACTCATCCCTCCCAAGCTCCCCAAACACCTCCTCCACAGCAATGCGGTGCAAACGGTGGTTTTATTGTAACCACGCTTCACTGCATTCAAGGCAAGTGTCCTGCAGCAAAAATCCAGGCAATTCCCTCCTGAGCCCCCGAGCCCGCCCCACGCCTGTCCTGATGCTACCGGCGGGCTCACTCACCCCCAGCTCTGTGGCATAACCCCGCTGGGACCGCGGCAACCCCACTGGGTCGCGGGTGGAGCCCCGCGGGATCTGTTTCCCGGTCCCCGGGATCCTCAGCGTCCCCCGGTGCGCCGGGCCCGCAGGGAGCACAGCCAGGACCCGGGGGTGGATCTGCAGCACCCG
>NW_010130068.1:0-9891 GCF_000699245.1 Pterocles gutturalis
TCTAACATTCTGTGATTCTGTGATCAGCATCATACCTCCAGCAGAGGACTTGCGATGCTGATGACTCCCCTGAGTACCTCTTCATGCACACAGACTGAAGGCACAACCTCCACACCCAACCTTGAGGTCTCAGAAGGACAATGGAAGGATGAGCACATCAGAGAAGGGCTAGATAGTAGATAGTTTGTGCATTTATCATTTTATTTGTACATTATTTGAACTGTTAGTGCCATTGTAACTGTACTAATAATATTTCTTTGATGTTAAGATTTTGTTTGTTAAATTAATGATAAATGCTTACTTTTGCATATGCAAACTGTTCTTTTTTACTCTTAGTGAGAGGGATGTGAGAGTCCTGGTGGGCAACAAGCTGAACCAGAGTCAGGTGGGAAATGAGGGTTAATCACACACTAGGCTGCATTTGTAAGAGGGTGGACGGAAGGTTGAGAAAGTCTTTGTTTGAATGGTCTGGGATCCTCTGTCCAGCTTGGGGTAGTTTCTGTCCAATAGAAGAGAGATGCTGAAAAAACAGAGGACATCGTCAAGGATATATGATGTATGAGGGGATGCTGAGGGAACTAAGTTTGTTTAGCCTGGAGAAAAGGCTGCTAACAGGTCATCTGACTGCCACTTTCCACTGCCTGAATGGTGCTGTAGAAGAGGTGAAGCCAGACTGTTCAGACAGCCCATCAAGAGACCACAATCACAAGTCACAGCAAAGGGAGTTCAGGCTTGATATTACTAGATTATCCTTCACAGTCAGGGTCATTAAGCACTGGAAGGCGTTGCCCGAATAGTTGTCTGTGTACACTCTATACTTGGAGATATTCCAAACTTAATGAGATGTGGCCCTAAGCAAGCTGATCTAAATCACAGAATCATAGAATGGTTTGGATTGGAAAGGACCTTAAAGACCATTGAGTTCCAACCCCCTTTGAAGCTAACACTGCTTCAAGCACAGGTTTGGACTAGACAACTTTCAGATGTACCTTCTAAACTAAACTAAAAGAGAAAGATACAAGTTCAACTAAAAATATCTATTATGGTAGTCATATATAGCTTTATTTTGGATAATACAAACCCATAACCAGAATCCAATCCTTTCCCTAAATTAACTTATCCATTGTAAATCAGAAAACAGTATTAAATATTTTAATTTGTCAATAAGTCATGGAGGTATGCTGGGTCAGACTGTTCTTTGTTGTTGCTATGTGATGTTTAAACTGCAGAGAGCAGTGATTAATTTCCTCTGTTCAAATCTTCCAGACACTTAGAATTATTTTCTGTAATATGAAATCCCACTGTAGACAACTAACTGGAGCTTTTTGAGTCTAGTTGATTTTTTAAATATCTTGTGAGATATTCCTCTCTTATAAAACAATACAGTGATTGAAGTAAGCTAGGTGCACAACCTGCAGAAGACCACATGGTCTTGCATAATAATGATGGAAAAAACTTTTGTGCAGGCAGTGTTTAAACTGCAACAGTCTAAAAATCGTTGTGATGGTTTTTAATCTAATATTAGAAATGACATTACTTTAATATAGGGATGTTGATTTGACTGTGAAAACCTTCCAGGTCTGCAGAATTCTACTTTACAATCTGTAAAGTTACATTAAGCATCACAAATTATCATGCAAAATGCACACAAAGAAATAAAGAAAACTAAAACCAACAATCAAGTCAGCAAGCAAACAGCAAAAAAACCCACCTATAAAACGAACTTTAAAAAAAAAGCCAAAACAGACCAAACAAAAAGAACCCAACATCCCCCTCAACTCTAAGAAAACCTTTTTCTTTTTAATTTAAGAATCTCTATAACAAAAAAAAAAAAAAATCTTGACTGGTGTTCTGGACACACTAATTAGATACGGAGGCACTGACTCCTTTAAAATGAGCTGCATATTTAGAAAAATAAAACAAGTTATGAGAGAATTCCAACATTTTTGTATTAAACATTTTTAAGGAACTATTGCTAATAGTCATCAGCACAATAATCTTTACTGCTCTGTGATCCATGGTAGTTTCCCACATTACCAAGTAATGGTGTCGATGAACTACTATGAGAACATGTTATTATCCATCTGTTCTGTTTTCAGAGTACTGTAATGTACAGCAGACGATTGCCGAAACTAGTGGTTGCATTCCTACTGGGTTAACCTCTTAAATTAATGTGTATATGATTGCACACTTGTAATCAATTTATTACTTAGACCATCAGTTGAACATAATATCCTGGGAAAATAAATTGTTCATCCTCTGGAGATGACGGAGAGGGTTAAAAGAAGTCTGAAAGCGAAGCAAAACAAAACAAGGCAAAAGAAAACAAAATTTGCACATAAAAAGTGTAAGTTATCAGATTTGTTACTGTAACTGAGTTTTAGAAAATATTTTTAGTATTTTTATTATCATTCTAGGAAGTTTTATCTGAATGTCCCCTTGTTTTCATATTGCTTTTTTTGTTTTTATTTTTGAATTGCTGCTAAAAATTTTTAGGATTTTCTGATATGGATTTCATCAATGGTAAGTTCTTTTACAGTGTTTGTAAAGTGTTTTCCAGTGTTGAGCTTTTCTTTGATTAAGACTAAGTTTGGGTTTCTTTTTAGAATTTACCTAAGCATAGATGAGAGAGAATATTTAGGGATAAAAACTGCATGTCATAGAGACATTTAATATTTAACAGTAACGACGACCTTAGTAACTTCTAGATGTTACAATGCATGCCAAAGTTTGATTAAAGTTTTGCATCTGCTTGAGGATTACGATAAATGGAATCAACAAAACAAAAATATTTTTGTATAAATATGAAAAGTATATTACTTTCAGAAATACATTATTCATAATTCACTTAAGATATTAAATATCCAATTTATAATGTTATAGCAGTGGGCTTAGGGAGACGAATAGCAAAAAAGTTATTGTTTAGCTGCATCCAAATAAGGGCAATGAAGCTGACGAAGGGTCTAGAGAACAAGGCCTATGAGGAGCAGCTGAGAGAACTGGGGTTGTTTAGTCTGGAGAAAAGGAGGCTGAGAGGAGACCTTATGGCTCTCTACAACTGCCTGAAAGGAGGTTGTAGTGAGGTGGGTGTCGGTCTCTTTTCCCAGGTAACAAGTGACGACAGGAAATGGCCTCAAGTTGTGCCAGGAGAGGTTTAGATTGGATATTAGGAAAAATTTCTTCACTGAAAGGGGTGTCAACCATTGGAACAGGCTGCCCAGGGAAGTGGTGGAGTCACCATCTCTGGAGGTATCTAAAAGACCTGTAGATGTGGTACTTAGGGACCTGGTAGTGTTAGGTCAATGATCCTGAAGGTCTTTTCCAATCTAAATCACTCTATGACACTATAATTCTATGATACTATGATTCTGTAAGAAGAAACACATGCATTTCCCAAATCATAAAAAACAAAATTCACATTGCCATAAAATGTCACACGTAGTACTGTCAAATAATTGGCATCATCAACCAACATACCCCAAATGTAATAGTGATGTAGTAAACTTTAAGAAAACTGAACACGCATACGTGTTAGTTCAGTGTGTCCCATGAAGGGCAAGGTAGCAAGTGTTACTTTAAAATAACTCATGATGGCAGCGTGGCTGACCTAAGACTAACCTTGTGATGCTTTGGTGAAGAAAAACCTACTGCATCTATACTCTGTGTTAGATCAGGGTGCTAGAAATGAAAAATTAAAAGACTGTTCTAGAAAGAACATATAAACCCTGACAATCTTATGTACTTGGTCCAATCAGACATGGGAATTTTGTAGTGTTTGCAACTGTCAAAATGTCTATGTTATAGTGAACCAAATAACTTATAAATGCCCAAATTACTGAAGTTTGTGCCTGAACCTTCCTAGGGGACTTTTATGACTTAGGATTACTTTATCTTTGGGGATTTTTTGTTTTTCCTTAAGCTATGCAGCATAAACTAATTAATAGCAATTAATACTGTTAAATTCTAGTGATAACTCTCCACTATTTCTTAGGGTCAAGATATGTAAAGCACAGATAGTAGTTGTGCTAATGACATTGTTTCAGGCTGCACTTTTAATTAAACTTAAAACAGTGTCTGAAAATGTTTACAATGATTAAAATAATATTTGACCTAGAGTATCCATTTATTAAGATTTTCAAATTAAATCTTACTTCCATGAGATCTAATTATAATGTGCATGTATATTCACATCTGTCTGTCTAAACATATTGATACAAAAAAATCCACTGAGATATACATTATTATCTTCTTTATCAAGGCACCTTTTTACAGCATAAGCAGCAGCTGCTAGTAGTACAAATGCAAAATAGAAATAATATTGTACAATTATCAGCTTATCTCCCTCCCTCATACATAAAAACTTGGTATACTGTGTTAGTAAACATCACACTATAATTAATTTTAAAATTTTACATCTAGATTTACATTTTTAAGCATGACAATACGGGAAAAGAGGAAAGTAAGAGCTAATATATGACCTTGAGAAAGATTTTTGAATCACTGAACTAATACCATTAATGTGTTAAATGAATTGATAAATTCTCATGTGTTATGTCCCAGAATGGATACCTGGGGTGCAAGGTGTCCTTGCGGTGCCTAGGCTGGATAACTCCCCAGGAAGGCCAAATAAAGCCTACATCGTGAATGGCAGAAGAAAACAAGCACTAGGTTTCAAAACAGGTAAAATGCCGTTCATCTCTGAATTTAGATACCTGAGTAAAGGTTATAGGTTACAGCCTTTGCTAATTCAGGATCTGTCACTCAGAATTCTCATCTAAGATTAAGATCTTCAGCTCCTCATTAGAAGGGGTGATCAGAATTCACATTCACGGTTTTTTTCCTTTTTTTGCAGTCTAGATAAAGTCAGATACTTTCCTTTTATTGAACTTTTTTGTGTTTTAGACTGTGACTAAGAACAGCTAATTCAAATGCATTTCTTTCAGGAGACGATGGTAGAGAGTCCCTAGAAATTTTTCTTGTGAAATTATCAGAAGAGTCAAGACAGTAAAGAGAGAGGGGAAAGTACAGACTAGTTTAAGCACCCATGAGGTTTCCAAGTCCACTTTCTTTAGCATTATTTTTAATCATAATTTAAATTGCTTGATTGCTTTATTAATAGAGAAGATGCAAATCTAGAACAAAATAAAACTGAAAACTGAAAAGCTGAAAGCTTCTCTACCAAAAAGCAAAGGAAGACTGACCATGGTGCAGTCAACAGAAAGCTAGAATATAGAAAATTAAGCAGTGTGAATGTAAATTTGAGAATGTTGTTTTTCTAGCTCAATTGCTTTTTTTGTACCTGTGGTTTTGATCTCTTTTTATTAAGTCTCCTTTTGGACCTCAGAATGTGAACCGTTTACATTTTACTATTATGTTTATGTCTCTTTATGTAAAATGGATGCGTATCCTGCATTTTCTAAAAGTAGCTGTTGAAGTAAAGTTCCCATGAGGATGTTAATAAATAATAAGTTTTAAGTAGCAAACAAATCTTATAGACAGAACATGGTTTAGTATTTACTCCACTCAGTTTCGAGTACGTTAATAGCTTAACTGGCATGGCTAGTGTTTTCAGTTGACATACCAAAGTAATCACACAGAGTCAGGTAATCTCTGGTCTACTATTGAAAGAAAGTTTAAAAACTTGTGCTGTTCATTTGGTAAAGGATAGACAATTTTGAAAATATTACTGCGGGTTTTTTCTTTGAATGTGTATAGTATATTGTTATAATTGTTGCTCGTCACTTATACTGAACTGACACCTAAAAGCCATCTTCATGGAGCTGGATCCTGTTACAGTGGAAAAACACAAAATAAAAAGACCATGCCTGCTCCTGGCCTATGCCTTAAATAACTTAGTATACACTTCTTCCATAGGATGCGTTATCCTTAAAGCATAACTGATAAGGAGTTCTTTGATTAGAAATTTTACATAGCAGACAATATCATTCTTCTTTGTTTTCCACATTGAACTACTTCATTAAAGACAATGCCAAAATTATGAGAATCAAAGGAATATTTCATCATAACAGACACTACACTATTATTGATAAAATTATGTTTTGCCTAACAATGTTTGTTGTTTGATAAATCTCATAGAGGTAAGAGATGATCAAAATAGCAACCAATTACAAGTGCTAACTTATCTTCAGTACAGAGCATAAAGGTAATTGTTTTGAATGCTGACAGTTTCACAGATACTCTTAAGGTTAATGTAAAATCACAGAGAGAAAATGAATTTCATAATGAAGCATGCCATAAAAGAGAAACAAGTGTAGAATGTACTGTATAATAGATGGCAACATTAACCTAGTGAAGGGACATCCAATGACTTGATGAGTGCCTAGGAGTAGAATCCTGGTAGTTCATTTTAACCAACTTGTTCAATGCATGACCTTGTGTTACTTCAGTGATTAATTCTGAATTAACATTAACCTGTAAGTAAGTGTCATAGAACTGGACTCCAGCCAGAATGATCTCAGTAATAGATGTCTAAGCTGCACTAACTTCATATTAAAGTTTTACTATCTGAGCACAGTTGGTGATAAGATGATTTTAAAAACATTTAATTTAAAACCAATTTACTTATTAACTGAATTACCCACAAGTTTGACTAACAGAAGGATTTTGTTCAAACAGCAGAGCAATGTAAAAATATTGCCAGAGATATGACCATTTTTCTCCTGGCAAATTTTAAGCTGCCAAAGCCCTCCAAAATACAAGTGCCATAGTGACTCCAGTGATCCCATAATAAAATCCTCAGCAAGTTAACTGAAGTCAGTTTCCATGAAGGTTAGAAAAACTCCTATGACTAATCATTCAGGTGGGAAAAACGTTTCATATCATCAGTTTACTCACACTGGAGAGGGGACTGGAAATTACTTTTTTAGTCAATAACTTGCAATATCCAGACACACTTTCATATGTAATCAAACTCAATTTAAAAATTATATCAGTTGCCTATTCACAGTACTCCAGCATGTCTTTGTTGCAAACTTTCCTTTGATAGGAAATTAACTTTTTTTCATGACCAAAAAACATACCTCTGTTCTTCTGCCAATGCTGTTGGCATTACCCTCTTTTCATATACCATCTGAAAGTCATAGCAGTGTATTTCCAAAGCTGTTTTTTTCCAGTTTTTCTTACATAAAAGAAGCTCTTCATTCTCTTGCTCATTCTTATGATGACCTTCTCTGTGGATGCTGTGGAATTAATTATTTTTTATCACAGCACCAAAAGTAGACTGTGTAGTAATGGACTTCAGAGTAAGACATGCAAATATGAGTGTCTATATGGAGGTGAAATAGCTACCTAGCTCCCATTATAGTCAATGAAGATACAGTTAATGCAATCACTGGATCCTAACAATCAGGTCAACCTAAAGTAAACTATTAAAGTACAAATTATTCCCCTAAACATTAGCAAACAGTGCTATTTGCAATGTGCTAGAGCATGAGACGTTGCTTTCAGTCGTTTTGGAAAACTAGTCTTTCAGGAGCCCTTTCTCATATTTGCCAGTCTTCAGTGAAAGCTTCAAATCCTCTAGAGCATCTCAAAGATCAATAGATACAACTGAATCTTGCTGATTTTGAGCTGAATTACTCTTTGGACTCTACTATGTCTATTAGCTAGATGCTCATTGTCTACAACATGAGTTTAAACATTTAACTATGGTGAAAGTGTCCATGTGTCAGCACCTAAAAGTAGAACCTTTGGGCTGTGAACTGAACCTTTCTTGCACTTTGGGCAGCATCTGGGAAACACTTTGCCTAACATGTATAAGCTTTTATTTGACTCTTTCATGGCCTGTTGGTGATTCACAAACATAACGATTGAAAATGTCAGTTTTTCTCATTCTTCTTTGTCCTTAATAAGAAAACAAGTTCCTTACTATTATATTTAGTCTGTCCTTACTAAATATGTGACCTTATATTTTATTCTCTAGCACTTTATATGTCTACTATGTACATATACAAGGCCACTCCATTCTTCTTGCATATTTCACTTCTTCTCTGTGATGACAATTCACTTTCTTTCACTTTATTTTTTCTTCATTTTTTCCTTTTTTCCCTTTCCTTTTTCTTTTTTTTTCCTTGTTTCTTTTTTATCTCTTTTTTTTCCTTATTTTTCCAATTAAAAGCATAAATAAGTTCAGTCCCAAGGAATAAGTCTGATAAGTACATCATTGCCTACTTTCTCCCACTGAATGTATCTTGTTGCAACAGCTGCAAAAGCGGTTTTCATGCTTTTTAGCTAGTGTACATAACTCATCCATCTTACTTTCCTGTCTAGTATCATAACAAAAACTCCACTAGAGACCAGATGGATTTGCTTAGTGATGTTCCTGTGTCTAAAATTCTTTTATTCTGCCCTTTACTCTTGGTTACTTTGCAATGATTAATAATGAGTCAGTTACTGATTTTTTTTTTTCTCCTTATAACCATCAGTAACCTATAGAAGAAGAGTTATATCTTGATAGTGAAAGGGAAATCTGTTTCAAAGTGATTTTGACAGCATGCTATTGATATTGTCATAATTTGTAGATTTTGTCAAAAGATAGTCACGACAGCGTTGTTTTCATTTGTCTGTGTATTTATATGCATGTATGTGTTGCAATACACAAGTGAACAATTGAAGACCTTCATAAATTATGGTAAAAATCCTTAGTTTATCAGTAATGCACAACACAAAAGCTGTTGAAGTAAAGCAGTGGCTTATAACAGGGTCCCCCAATGGTTCAGCCACAAGATTCTAACAGACACCTTGAAAATATAAGCAGAAGATGTTAGAGGAGTCCTCAGGGCTATGAGGAATTCATCACTGGTTAATCTAAGACCTTGAAGTAATGAAACCTTGGATGCTGGCTCTAAGATATTTTAGAGACAACAAAGGGAAGAAAAGATCTTCAACATATGTAATGTGTAATGTATGCAGGACATTCTAATATACTTCAAAAATGAGGACAAATGAAGAGTTGAGGAGATGCTGTGAACAGTAGAAAATGTATTAGACACAAGCGGACTACACATAAAGTAAGATGGAAGACACTCCACCAACACCACCATTCTCTCCCAGTGAAAAAAAACGGGAATTCTAGTGATCTCTTGTAAAAACATGTTATGAGCATGAGACCAGAAAAAAGATTAAATACTAACAATTATTTTTAATATTATTTTAATTGTTTCATTATTAGAAATAAGCTGTAGTGATTTAGTTAAGACTAGCAAGAAATACAAGACTTCATGTATAACTCATATTTCTTTAGTCCACATAGGCTGCATCAGGTGTCCAGTTTGTTTACTGCTGCTTAGGGACTGGCTGACAAATCTGGATGCAACAGAGAGAATTAAATGTATGGAAAATTCTCCCTATTTCTAGTATTAATGACAGCAGACCATACTGTCAGCTTTCATGATCACTTACATAAGCACAAAATAGGTGAAAATATTAATGCATTACATTGCAGTAATACTCGCCCTCATTTCCATGATGAAAAAGGTTATGCACTATTCAGGAAAGATGAGAATCCTGTGTGTTCTTCAGCTATAAACTCATGAGTAATTGTGCTGGTAAAATATTAAACGGTTTGGGGTTCTTTTTGTGTTTGAAACACACTTTTTTCTCCCCTTTCACATATTTTGCCCAGTAATCTTAAACTTCGTCAGGTAGATTGATTCATATTGCATTTCTCAGAATAAACATCATGTTTACTGATCTTTAGAAATACTTGCTTATCCACTTTTGCCTTCCACAATTTTCTTGAATGAGATAAGACCCAACTAAAAAGTATGGATAGTTTATAAGTAAGATTACTTGATTTTCCTGTGCTGTTTCTAAATGCATTTTAGTATACCACAAAGAGAATATATATACATATATATATATATTTTTTTT
>NW_010130069.1:0-5376 GCF_000699245.1 Pterocles gutturalis
TGCCGGCACGACCTGCCCAACAGGAGCGACCCGAATGCCTGCAGGCACCTGCTGAGCCACCGACACGCGTACAGCACAGAGAAACTCAGCAGAGAGGCTCTCACGTACCAGGTGATCAGTCTCACGAGATTTACCTCAGTTTGGATAAGGAAAATCAGGATAGTAAGTGGCGTTTTCAAGGTTTCGCTGTCTGCATAATACTATCGGGGTACATACATTGGCGAACGTGTTTTTACAAGAGAACATTGCACCATTGCCACTGCAACAGGTACTGACAATTTCATTATAACTCCTCAAAGCGGTAAAAGATGTTACCTAATAACTGCGCAGTACAGTTAAAATTTCAGCATTGTCCATGCCAGTTACACCTGGACAACCGTCAGAATTGCCAAATTAAGGACTAAGCTTTTGATGGTTTTCAGTCAAACTGGTGGAAAAGCCTGGAAATCCTTTTTTTGAAACGTCAGTATCAGAATCTATAGCGTCAATGACTGCCCAGGACCTGCTCTTTCCTCACATAAACCCACCAGAAGTGACTCACATGGTGCTGACACAGCAAGTGAAATTGTCAAAATTTCGTTTAGTAAAGCTGTGGCTTTACCTCCTATGACTGTCTCCAGCTGTAGCCCTGCACTGGAAACACTAAGTCTTTCTAGCCTTTTTTTTTTTTTTTTTTTTGAGTATGGTAAACCTTGCTACTGTTCCTAACTGCTCTAATGCCTGCTCTGGCTCTGTGAGCATTCACCTCCATGTGACAAAGCACAGCTGTATGGTTTTAGTGTTCTAAGGACCAAGAAGGATACCCAATTTCTTTTCATCTAAATCCCATCCATTCCTGGACAGTTCAAGAGATGTGCCTCTGAGCCAGGTCTATGGCAAAAAAACATTGCACGGTAAGAATTAGTGCTGTTTTGTTACAAGTTTTTGTCCTGCCTGTATTTCAGTCACTTGGTTAGAGTAGAGCTTAGGGGTATTCTGTTTATTTCTGCATCATGCTTGGGTTGATTTCAACAGTGGCCAGTGCACCAGCATGGCCTAGGTACTAAGAGCGAGGTAGCTGTGGTGGTCTGGGGCTCCACCTAGGCACACACAGCCTCTCTGCAGGAGCAGCTCACTTCAACGCAGCTTGCACCGATGCGCATAGTTCTTCCATTTCTGTAACTGAAATGAGTCACAGCAAGCTCAGGAACCCAGTGTTCTCTGTTGCAAAAAACTGCCATGAGGAAGGGTCTTGATGGTACTTCTGAGTATCCACTTCTCCTGGGTATCCACAGGTTGCTTCTGTAACCCTGACTTTTCTGTGCCATGTACTCAGCAAAAACCCATCAAGCAAGCGTTTGATGTTATGGACATCCCGTGCTCCACGGGAATTATAAATGTGAACTAATGGCTCTCCTCTCTGGGAAGACTATGACAAATAACTTATTATCTATGCACTGAACAAAATCCCTTCCACAGGGAGCCCAAGTCACTTTAACGCTTTGTGAGTTTGTCGTAGTACATCAACAGATGAGATGCCAGACTCCACTCGGCTTCACTCCTACAACCCAGTCAAGCCCCTGAAAATCAGAGCTCCAGAACTCCGACACAAACTGTCTGAGCTGTGATCCCTGCCACTCCTGTGAGGTACTGCCAGTGTCCTCTCTGCACAACTTGCCATCACTAGAGGGATCTGAGCTGTTAGGGCCTCCCCATTGATTGCGTTTGTAAGCAGGCCCTCATTCACTCATTCACTCCTGACCAGCCTCGCCAGACATCTTGGCTCCAGTCTGCCAAGAGAAGAGTCTAGCATTGGGTACAACCTGTGCTATTACATATCCGGATTTCCTGGCAGAGGGCTACCAGAAGTGTTTTCCAGTGAATCCAAAAGATCGAAACAGTTCTGGGAGATCTCATATTTTTCCCAAGGCTCTAAGGAGAAAACGACATCTCCAAAAGTATGTCCAACCTCTACCTCCAAAATGCTGAGCCCTTGGTTCACACTGGCTGCAATGAGGTGTAACAACACAAAGCTCACACCATAGTGGTTGGTAGGGAACTTGGATTCTGACCACTTTTGGTGAACCTGCCTTAACAACCCTGTTGGGGCTTTCCCTAAGCCTCACCTCGAGGTAGCAAAAATAAGACTACTTCATGTCCTCTTCAAGCTGCTTCCCTGTGAGAGTCTCTGCTCAGATAGGTTTATGCCCCTGTGGTGAGCTCTCTTATCTGCCGCTCACACCATTCATAGGAGTCGGTGCTTCTCTCAGCTGTAATTCTTGCAGTACCTGAAAGCAGGGACTTTCCACAGGGGCCAGAAGCTGTATCCAGGGCTTTGAAGGAGCCTATGAGAGCTAGGTACCTGTGCTTAGGCATTGAGAAGACACAAATGGAGCAGATTTGAGTCCCTCATGCAAGGTCAGCCTGTCATCATAATGACAGAAATGAACAGTCAAATTTCTCCTTGCCAGACTTCCTCCAATGGGACTACACTACAGGAGACATCTTTTCCTACAGGTATGAAGGCTTTGTCAAAGTCTTTTTCAAAGTCTAGTTGCCCCAGATGCATGGATCAATCTGTATTTTATGTGACTCCCGTTCCTGCTATTTCCCTTGTGTTTGGAGGTGAACTCATGCTGAAAACCACCAGTACCATTATGTTAGCCCATCAATTAAAAGTCATATAGACAGGCACTATGATCCCAGACTGGAAACTGCCCAGATTTACTGAGTCATTATGCTAATTTATTTCCTCTTTACCAGGGGAAATCCTGCCTCTATAGTTACCTTTTCCCTTCACTCCAGTTCTGTGTCCAGCTCACTTACCCAGTTCTTACAATTTTCAGTGACCAAAACCACTTTCACACACTCACACACTCACACAGAGTATGTGGTTAAAATTCTGTGAACAGGAAAACACAGGCGTTGCTCATTGCCAGGAATCATGACACTGTGCAGCAGGTAGCAAAGCACAGCTTTACCATTAAAACACCCAGAAAACAGGTGTTGAGAGGGTGTGAGCTGGAGGTTAGGAGTCACACAGTTCTCCTTTATCTTGATTAATATAAATCTAGCCAACATTGGGCAAAACTGTCCATAGAAAGTCACAACATAGAAATAGAAATTGAAGGTGCTCAGCATATTATTAGAGGTGCACAGAACCCCTCAGAACTGCACTGCACCGGTCCAGAAGACAACTGTTTGTTGCTTGACATCAGAGCCTCTTGCTCTGAGCAGAGAATAAGTGAAATAAAGGAAACACAAATGCCTTTGTGCCTACAAAGGAAGATCTGGAGAATAGTGTCAGTGGTTTGCAGGAAAAAGTCATGGTGAACCGTTTCAGGAGCTTGGACTCCCACTTCAAGGTGCCCTGTGGAATAAAGGCTCTGGAGCCTTACAAACTCCAAGAGGCTGCCTAGACCTGCCTACATTGTCAGATCTTGCCTGAAAGCCACATTAGCATAACACAGCCTGAATGATCCCAGCATGTACTTGCTCAAGTACAGTCCTTCTGCTCTTTTGTCTCCTGAGAGAAAGCCAGGCAGTTTAGATTCTCTGTCTAATAATCTCTCCTTAGGCAAACCATGAATTCAAAGAATTTGAATGCTTAAAAACAAACAGAAAATGTACCAAAGTTAGCTAAAATAGGTTAAATTCAAGACAAGTATCTGAAGATGCAGCACATAGTAGCAAACAACAAAGACCATAAAATCGGATTTTCCCAGGCACTGATCATTCGTCATTCCTAAAGGCACCAGGAACTGTTTGATGCTTCTGTATCCCTTGTAAAATTAACATCAGTACTGATTTAGATGGTCCTAAGGTGGCCAGACCTTAATGTCACCCACTAATCCTCCAGCTCTTGAGAGCTTTCTGCTGTCACATGCCAAGGAGTATCAGCCCAAAGAATTTAAGTCCTCTGTGGCACACAGCTTTTGGGAAGAGACTTACCAAAGCAAGGCCCCGTGGTGCAGAGATCACTCTTCCTCACTTCACCCTTGGCTGCTCGGCTTGCTGTCACATCCTCTCCGAGGCCAGCTCTTCCACGCCAGCTTTGCCTAAATCTCTTCGCTAGGTATTTAAAATCACTGGAAATTTTTAAGCCATCCAAGACAAACAGTCACAGAAAAATGAACTGGGAAGGGCAAACTGTTGGCATACTTGCTGACAGAAACTACATTTTCTTCAGAAGAAGAAATATGTTGCTTCCAGTTTTGTTACTCACAGAAAGTGCTGCTGGGAATGTACCAGAAATATATACCTACACGTTCTTTACTCTCAAGTAATGACAAATATAGCTAGCACTAGAGATGCTGAGCACTGATACGTATTTTCTGATGTTGCTGGTATAGCTCTAAAATAGGTAAAAAAAATGTTGAAAATCCAAGGCATCTACATAGGTGATGTATATGCACAGAACTCAGTGCTTAAAGAAAGACGTGTTTTGATAGCAACAAACAAAAAGGCCCATTCCTAAAGAACAAGCTTAGGGCATGGACGTAGTAACTCTATGTGTGGTCTTCAACATGAAGTTAACACAGGACAGGGTAAAGGATATGTTTTCCTGCAATGTGCTTATCTACAATCTGCATGGAATATAGTCACCAGAGACTGTGTGTCCTGAAATAAATAAATAATTACCTGCAAAACTGAAACACACTAGCAATAATTTTAAATGCTAATCTAAGCAACATTTACAATTAATTTTGTTTTAAAGTGTTCTACATTTCTAAGCCTCAGAGTTAAAAAAAAAAATAAAAAGGAGAAGGGAGAGAGGAGAAAGGAGAAAGGAGAAAGGAAAAGAAAAATAAAAATATTTTTGCCAGATCTTCCCAGCTCTGCATTCTGCCAAAGGCCATCATGAGGTCAGTCCTTGTGATGTTCTCCCTGGAGATTTTTGTCTGCCCTAGCTCTCTGAATATGTTTTTCTGCCTTTGGTCAGTTTTTTTCACAGCCTCTCTCATTACATGCAATAATACATCTTCTGTTTCAGTTTGGGGCTATTGTGTAATGTTCCCCCAGTCACATCTCCGAACTAGAGTGCTCAGCTTTCTTCTTATGCTTTTTTTTTTTTTTTTTCCATCTTGTTTTGAAAATATCTCTCCCTATCTGGAGTTGCAGACATGTTAACCTATAGTTCTGTTCTTTCTTGAAATATTTCTGGTTTCCATCTATTTCTTGTGTTCTCTGTCTACATGATAGCAGCAATACCTGCATTTCCGAGTGCAAACTTCTGCGAAGTATCACATGCCAGTTGCTGGAGATGTGGTGTTCCTGCGGGCAATACCATGTGTCTTTGTAAAAGTAGAGATGTCAATAAAAGTACCTATGCTGCTTACAAAAGAATAGCAAACATGACATTCTTGCACACAAGTGTGGTATATTCGATTATGATTC
>NW_010130070.1:0-12264 GCF_000699245.1 Pterocles gutturalis
AGCGAAGGGCAGCGACGGCGGCGCGGCGCTCATGCGTCATCGCGTGGCGACCACTCTCTGTCGCGCATGCGCGGAGGGTTCCTCATGCAGGCCGCCCGTGGGACCGGAAGTGGGCGGGGCGCCATCAGACGGAACTGGGGGCAGATCGCCTGCCTGCCGTGAGGTGGGAGGCGGCCGCAGGCCGAGACAAGGAAGAGAGTCGAGGCAGGTAGTGAGAATACAGCTGTTTAATAGTTCAAATAGCAGCTCAGGGCGGCTCCCGTTCGTTATACATGTTTGCACAATCTGAGGCTGGTTAAATACAATCAAGTTTTCAGAATCTCTTGGAATCATTTCCAGATTACAGCATGCAAGTGACCATGAAAATATTTGGCTTTTTTACTTTTTAAATTTCTGAACAGGCACTTACATGAGTGAGTTGAATTTGCTTTCATTCAAAGATATCTGCAGTAGAAGTATCCTAGCAGAAAGTACACAGAGTCTCTGGTTTATCAAAGTGCCACAGTAGTAAAACAGTTCTTACAGAAATGTAATTATTTACTTACTCATAAAGTAAGGTTACCAATGACACTCGCACCGGAGTTGAGCAGTCTTGGTTTAAAGGCCAAGTGAACGACAAGCGCCAGTAGCCCTCCACACAGCAGGCTTCACTTGTACGCCCCAAGCCACACATCTGATAACAGACAACATGCTCAGTTGTGAAGAGACGAAAGCTAACTCCTGTAAACTACTTCTTCAAACACTAAATGCATACGAGATGATTAAGACAAACAAACTGCTGGGCCAGGCTTGCCTGGCTTCAAAATACCTTTCCAGAAGACCACAAAAAGAGCTTGTTTGCCCTCATAACTGGCCCAGATGAACTAGGAGGAGGATGTCCTTTGAGGATGTTTTCCCTCTCCTGTCAGAACAGTGAGGAGACAGACTGCGAAGACAGTGGAAGCGTGAAGCCAGGAGGAACCACATGGATTCAGGTATTTGAAAATAAGCCATGTTAACAGCATTTATTTAATCAATATGAGATAATTATGTTCAAATACTTTACCCGCTCACCACCTGAAGGTGAAATCATGACAACACCTCTACGTAAGTCACTAGTTACTGGGCAACAAACCCCCAAAAGTTAGGAGTGGCTCACATGAAAGGCTTAGAGAAGTAGAGAGAGAACTGGAGGAGGGAGGGCAAAGATGCTTCCTAACATTCTTCACTACTGATAGATTCAAATCTGCTTAGAAACCTTGGTAAGGTGTCTGGAGGTTCCACAGTTATCAGTCATAGTGCATATACATGCAGTTTTAGTTAAACCCTGTCTAATGTAGTAATTAGAAGTCTTAGGACAAATTCACCATAAACCTGGATTTTTAGTGTGATTTAGTCAATTGCGTCTTACTGTAGCTCCAAAACAAAACAAATCAAATGCAAATAAGCAACATTGGAAAGAAACATGCAATAAACAACATAAGAGAAGGGAAATGCTTTAGTCTACCCTGTATAGGTGATCAGCAAAAATCAAATATACCAGCTTACCATACATGGAAATAACTAGATTTAAGCTTATTCATATCCAAGTGCATATAACATTATCAAATAAAAGTAAATGTGCAGTATAAAATATTAGCTTAAGAAAGTTCCAGTGTTTGAGAAAGCACTTTATTTTATATACATACTTGAATGTTTAACTGAAGAACGCTTTAGTAGTATGGCAAATGCAGCACTGCAAGATGAAGGAAGACAGTTGTAATGGGAATTTTGGCCTTCTTTTCCCACAGGCTGCTGCCATCTTTAACCTGCTGAAGCGTCACAAAGTTTTTCACCTTATACCAGTTCACATTTCGGGTTGCTCAGCAGATGCTTGTGATTCTGGAGATTCAAATCGCTGGTGAAAGTTTGTTCGTTGTTTCCTCAGCTTCTCAGGAGCTTTTCTCCATAGAACTATTTCCTATTTGAAAAGGAAACACATTTGAAACCACCATTTACCACTAAGCCAGCAGCATCAAATATCTTAAGTTCCTGATATGCAAAAACTTCTGGGGGGGGGGGAAACAACCACAAAAAACTCTGCATCCCCAATACTTACAGAACAGTGCAGTACAAATGAAAAGGAACAGAAATATGACAATTAAATGTACATATTTAGTTACTGCTGAAACACCTTCATCAATATTGAGCAGTCACCTCTTCCTGAACAAACCTACTCCCAGCTTTGATAGTATTAAGTGGTTCGAGTAGTTTTGCTTCCTCCTTTTCTCATAATCCAAAGCCCGTCATAGCCACTGTATGCTCCAGTTACATTTTGTTTTCCATGTTTAATTATACTACCTTGTCTATTCTTTAAAGGGAAGATTCTGATCTAATCCATGTAGCTTCATTCCAGGGACCCTTTTTGCTATTCCTTTCCTCAGCATGACCTCAACTTTTGTTTTGTTTCCAGTCAAATGTCCCAGCCCTTATTCCAATTTTGAACCTAAGCTAATGCTGGAAGGGGAAATCTATCTGCAGCAGTTTCAGAAAGCAAGCAAACAAATGCACCCAGAGCTCATTTTACTCAAAGTGTTTTGTCTGGATACTCACAATGCAAGGTTGTTCTACGGCACTGAGCATCCTATCCTTGCTGAAATAGTATCCATCATCCCCTTGGCTTCTTTTTGCAAGCTAAGATTTTCTATACAGCTTCCAATGCACTCACCAGCAGAAATGCTTATGCTGTACATGAAGCACAGGTGGCTTCTAATGTGCTGAACATTCAAAGCGGGATGTACAACAGCACAGATAATTCTGCAACAAGATTCCTATCGACCATACCTGCTGTTTGAAGTATCGTCTGTCTTCTTCATCCACAAGCACTAGATTTAAGAAGTACCTCACTGAAAATTTTTTGTTCACATCCCTCATTGTTGGAGTTGGGTCATAGCCTGCTAAGAACAGTCGTATAGGAATTGATTCGCCTTAAAAGAGAAAGTTGCAATTAGTTCCTTAAAACTAGATTAATACAGTTTCAGAAGACATGCAAAATAAAAGCAGCTTCCCCAAGCACTCTGTGCACCTGCCCTGATTAAAGAAAAAACAAACACCAAAAACTATCACAAACATAACACTCAGCACAGAGGCAAGCGTGAAAACAAAAGTGGGAACACTTTCCCAGTGGAAGCATGGCAGATAGGCAAGACAAAAGGATCAGTATCTTGTACTCTCTAGAGCTTGTCTACACCATGGAATCAGGTTTGAACCGAAGTGATAAATGGATCAGCCATAGAATTTCCAGTGGTAAATAAGGGTAAGAAATACTAGTATCCCAAGTGAAATGCCATAAATCAATACAAATGTCTGCTTTGAATAGGAAAATCCATGGTTTCTCCATTAAAAATTTATACAAGTAATCTCTTCTCCTCCAAATTTTTTTAAAACACAGTTTTAACTCAAAATGCTTACCCTCTGAAACAAGCACAGTTATTTACCTTTAACTGGTGCACCATCCATTATTTCATACTTTGCAACAGTTTCAGTCTCCGTTGTGGTGCTGGGTCCTGGTGAAACAAGTTTTCACTGTGAGAACACACACTTCAGTTTTAAACATTTACAAGGCTTTATCACAGCAATTTCTACTCTGCAGCATTTAAATTACACAACACTGCATTTTTTGCCTTTGTCTTGTATATAAGTTACACACAGCTAAAGCAAGCAAAACCTCTCCCAGGCAGAGCTTCTTACTCTCTGCTACCCACACCTACACAGAAGATGCAGTAGCCAGTGCTTCAAAGGAGCCCTGGATATGCAGTCTTTAAAAATAAGGGACAAGCATGCAGGGTAGGACTTGTGAAACAGCTCTGCTTGGTGGGCAGTGCTAGCAACTGATACTTTAGGCCATGAGCAGACTAGAAACCTGAAGGGTTATCACCTAGCACAAGAGCCGACTTTCTCCAGAGCCTATGATGAAGAAGCCAGAGTATCTGGTTTACCCACAATAGCCAACAATAAATTAGAGCTTTCTGCCCTTCCTTTATTGCTATGGAGGTTTTCCCATTCTCCATGAAAGCAGCTCACTAGGGCCCCAGCCACTGGGGAATGAAGTCATGCACCACTAGCTCTTACTGCCTTCCTCCTTCGAGGGCATGCAAGCCTGATCTGCAGGAATCAGGCTGTTTCTGCTTCAAAGCCTCTTGATATTTCCATCTCATCAGTTTTAGGGTAACTGAAAATTACACATTTCTAGAACATGAGAAAATCATGCTAATCTTTACCAAGCCCATTTTACCAGCTTTACCATAATCTGCAGAGCCAAAGGGGCCTTTAGGATGCATTTTGCACCTTTTTCATGTTTATTATCACAGCTGCTTATGCTGGTGCATATTTATGCCCGAATTCCATTTGTGAAGCTAGCTCAACAGTCACAATCCCAGAACAATGCCACAGACCTCAGGTAATGTTGACTACTAAGTATGATTACTAAAGCACAATTCAAATGGTAGTCAAACACCAGTGAGAAAGCAGCACACAGAGCACCAGTTTAGCCGAAGCTGCAGCTATTGACTTCACTCTCCAAGTCTGCATAACACTCAACTGGCATACAAGTTGCCATTCTTTTGGACTTTGTTTCTCTTACCAATTCCAGTAATCTCCTTTTTGATCAGCTGCAACTCCATGTGCTGAATTTTTATTCTCACTAAGAGGAAATAAATTTTTCCAACAATCACATCCTTTAAGTGATACCTTTAAAAAAACAGAATGGGGGTTTTCATTAAAGAATAAAGACGATTTTTACACCTTCTTGAAAACAAGTTATACAGGCAGTTACTTTATCTGGCCTGTTAATTACTCAGAGCTTGCTCCCCCACTGAGCTGAGCATCTCAGCCAGGCAACTGCAATTAGCACCCTTCCATCACCACATTATTAGTAAAGGAAGCCATAATCACTGAAAATGTTCCTTTATATTTTAAGTCCCCAGATACCAGGTTGTTCATCAAATATTATATACTCTACCCTATTATCCCAAGATATCTGAGTGTGTTTCTTTCCAAGTTACACTTACTTTGACTTATTGTATTCAAACTCTATATGAAGACAGTCTTCAATGCCTACTTCCATTTTAATGGAGTTGTTTACATCGGGGTACGTGGCAAGCTGGTGAACAATCAGATCATATTCTTTCACCAAGTCTGACAGCCGTCTCACTATTGTCACTTTTAGAAAATACCTAGGAAGAAAGCACTTATGTTCTGAAGTACAGGTATTACTTGAAAAACAAGAGTACATTCTCTTAAGAGTAAGCAGAAAAGAGTAAAACACCAAGACACAAGAAAACACTTATAGGTGGAAATGTGGAGAGGGGGTTGATTGGTTGTGTTTGGGTTTTCCTAAAGGAGAGACATGGACTGTTGTCACTTGATTGAACCAGTAGATTTAATCTAAACACACAGCACTGAGCAATTGCAAATAAAGTAGAAAAGGCTACATTACAACACAATCCCAACAGCTCCATCAAGGCACTCTAGCTACTGGCTGTTCCATGTCTGATTTAAAATCCAAAAGGAAGAAGAGGGGAAGGGGACAGTATAATTGCTAAATTATTAATTTGCTGCAGGGGAGGAGGAAAAAGAAGGCTTAATAGTTACAAACCTCAGTCTAACGTTGGCACCAATGTAGGATTCGTATGGCTTCTCCACCTGCGTGAACTCAAAGTCATAGCTTCTGCTTTGGGTCAGTTCTCCAGGTAAGGCCAGTTCTTTCACTAAATTTACAAATTCATGAGTATTGCTTTTGTCATTGAAGAGCTCTAAAGGTTAGGAAGTTGAAGGAAAACACGTTTCAGTGTTTGTTTTCAGCTAACAAAACTCTGTCTAATTTGTCAGGAGCAGGTGGGAGATGACAACAGAAGCAGTTAATTTGATTTAAGTTACGCATATTTGACAAAACGTTTTATTCAGTTTTTCAAAGTTATCTTCAGCTTCAACAGCCTACAGTAAGCATTCCCAAAGATCTAACTGCAATGAACAGAACACATACTTGAAGCTTCACTATCATGGCATATTTTTTTATAGACAGTTTAGCTAACTTCAATAAGTACTTCTTGCCTTACATTCTCTGTAATTAGCATTGTCTCAGTTTGGCTTCCAGCATTTATTGCCAAAGGCACAAAAATCCACACAGCATCAAGACTGGCTCATTTAGGACAGGCCAGCGGTACTCACTGGTATCCCACAGATTAACAACACCTATAGAATTATTTATTATTACTACTGGTCTACAATCAAATGGCTTATTATGACCACTGGTCTAAGTCAGTTATTTGGAAACAAGTTCTTAACACATAATCATCAACACACCAGTTTCACAGCAACAGCATCTTCTGTCCCCAGGACAGACCTCTGTCATGTCATCCCTAGATCTAAGTCACACAATTCTCAATGAGATAACACTTAGAAAGGTAGACAAATTTAACATTGCCATAAAAAATACAAATACTTTAGTGTATAAGAAGCAAGTTTCTCCACAACCACAACCAAAAGTATCAGCTAAGAAGTAGCTGGCTAGCAGTAGCTGGTTTTATACAGACTGAAGCTTTCCAGAGGAGAATAAACAAACACACCCACTCCACAGTTTGTCATTGCCAATTTGACAGAAACTGACACTAACTAGGAGCTGCTTATTTTCTAATATGACTACAAATTATCTAAGCTGTATTTTGTTTGCTATGACAAGCGTTCATGTAATACAAAGTTTATTTACTATTGCATATCCAATACTTTTTGTGCCAGTCAGAAAAGTTTTACTCTGAAGAGTTTGCTTAAAATACATCTTTGACATGCAGCTGGACCTAGTCTCCAAGTAGCGCAGAGACAGATCACACTCCTGGGATGCTTTCTGTATTACTATATTAAAACCTGAAAAGATGCAAGAAAATATGGACAAGTACAAAAAGCTAGCTTAAACTATTTCTGCGTAACTGACAACTTCTAAACTGTAGCACAACAGAAAGTCCCAGAGACACATAAAATTCTAGAAAACGTTTCATCAAATTAAAGTCATTCAGTAACAGAATGTATGCATCAGAGTAGATGACAAACAGCCTGTATACCTATTCGAAGACGACAGACTAAATGCAGCTGACAAATGTGAGCTCTATTTTCCTCACCTCTAAATGCCTCATTCCCATTACACTGCTGCTTTATTCTGAAAATCTGCTTTTACAGCCCCTTTGATCAAAGCCTCAAAGCATGAAGCAGCAGGTGTCAGAACTCAAGCATACCTGCTAGATAACAGTTCAGGCACAGGGTGCTGGAGCCTACTGACTGATCAGAAATACAGGATTTGTGAAATATCTAAGTCGATTGTATGAAGCTGAAACTTGAAGAACTACCTCCAGGGGGAACAATAATGTAAACAGTCCTCTAAAAGTCCTCTACATTTTAGAAAACCAAAGATTTTTTAGAAGTATTTTGCTATAGGCTGCCCCATTGTTTCTTTTCTATGCCTCTTCTCTTGCAAAGACAGAATTAAAGACCCCAAGTTTAATTTTCAGAAATCTCTAGTGGTTCTTCACCAAACTTTTAACCAGTCTTAGCAGACAGAATACTCACCATCCCAGTTCTCCCTCACATGTACGTACCTTCCCTCCCAATGACTTTCTGACCAGCACAAATTAGTACATCATTTTCATTAAAATGAGGAGGATATAACCTTCCTTTGTCACTCATCCACTAACCCCATCAGATTGCAGTGTTTGAGCCAAACTGCTGACAGTCACAAGTGCCAAGTTCCATAAACCACATGCACCTAAAAATCCCCTTTATAGCTTAAACTCACCAATTTGTCCTACAAATTCAATTCTAATTCCTTGGTGCTCTAGTCTCTTCCCATGCTGCTTAAAGGAGATGTTCACCTACCAAGGCAAAAATAAAAAACACCAGTTAAAATTTTTCAACACTTTCACTGTAATATTTGATCTCAGTAAAAAGGAAAACACATTACTATGTGCCCATAAAAACTGTGACCTTCTCAACAAAGGTACATGAACTTGAAGGCAACCAAATTAAACAGCCAATTAAGAAATTAAGCATTACCAAGGCACCACTAAAACATTTAAGAAAAACCTGATCATCCATGAGACTGAATTTAAAAAGTAAGCTTGAAACTTCTGAGGTCCAAAATTAAGAATTGAAGACAGAGCTTCAGTAGTGTTTGCATAAGCCAGACATGACCCTCTTGCCATCTTTAAAAGCAGAGAGCTTCAAAGCATCTTCTGAGAGTCTCGTTTGGAAATCCAAAAAAGAACTGCCATGAGATGCACTGCTTTCAAGTCGAGTGAACTTAAGTACCTTCCTCAGCAGATAGCTAAGTATTTGTGCTAGAGAAGTCAATGAAAAATAACAGATAATGAAATCTACAATCAAGATCTTAATTTATAAATTTGATTCTCACAACAGCCCTCTCCTCACAACAGAAGATTCCATGAGGTTATCTCCTACAGAAACATGTAAACATTAAGCATATATTATGTTTCCTTATGAGGCAGCAATCACCAGAGAAATTCCTGTACCTTAAAATCCAGTACACCACCAATATCCAAGTAGAAAGTAAACCCCTTTGTGGCGAAAAGGAGGAGAGAGGCAGGTGGAAGTTGTCCAGTAAATTACTGGTCTTCCAAACCTCCTCATCCCACTTGTGCTTGCATTAGTCAAAACTCAGCAGGCACCTCTCAGGAGCTGCTGATACAAGCAAGAAGTCCTCAGGCCAGTGAACATACAAAAGAGTTCCCTCAGTTTCCTGAGTTTGAGGCTCATCTTGTGTGAGTTTCACATCCCTGAAAGGATCTTTCTAGAGAACCAAGCTCTAAACATGGAAAGGCATATTAACAGCAGGAAGATGCCCACTGACAACAGGTTGGTCAAGATCAAAGCAGGTATTTAGAAGTCAATCTCAGAATGCAAACTCCTCCAAGTTTCTTGGAGGAAAAGTGATTCATAACAGAAATATTCAGAGAATGAGAATGGCTCCAGTAAAACCAGAATGATGGTGAGGAGTTCCTAGGTAAATACTAAAGGCAGAGGAATCCCTCTGGCAATCTCAACTTTTTTTTTTTTTTTTCCAATAAGAAAAACTCCTGTTTACTCAGCAGCCAGCTGAACTTCATGTGTTGCTCCTCTGATGCAATCCCAGAAACTACTTCAGGATATGAAACATAAGGCTTAGCTTCAGGGTATGCAAAGCAGGTTACAAAATCAGTTACATGTATTGGGTTGTGGATTTTGGAGTTCAAGGGGAAGGAGAAGCAGGGGGATCCAGTTTGGAATAGTTTTCTTGTCAGAAGCAATGATAGGGTTGCACATAATTACACAAAAAGCTTATTCATAATTAGAAGATGACCACAAACAAATAAACAGCTACTATTCAAAACTTTCACTTTTATCAGTTGCCTGAACAACTACGGTAAAAAAACCATATATAGGAAAACACAATTTCCTCTTTGAATAACATCACAAGCTGAAATTGCAGCTGTTGCTTATCACTTTTTCATTTACGTTCCTATATATGCTTGCATGCCCAAATCAGTACAGTAATTAATAGTTACTTAAAAAAAAAATTACCTTTCCTGAAACAGATTCTCCATCATAGAAAAGAAAATGCTTTTCTACTTTACCATCTTCTGTTTTGATTTCTGCTGGTTTTCGTGTTTCAGCATCATTAAGAATAACATCAATCTCACACACAGGACGGAAAAAGCCTTCAAGAAAACTCTGGAACAATAATTCAGTAAGTTACTACACAGTGGACACTGTTAAAGGTGTTATTTACTTGCATTTGTACATTGGAAAAAAACATTTGTGCTCCCATGAAGTTACAAAACCATTACGCATTAAAGACCCAAGAAACAGCAATGACAAAAGACAGCTGTTCATCTAGCAAACAACTGAAATCAGGTCAGTAACAAGCAGTGACAGCTCTTACAAAATGTTTATAAAACAGTACACAGTGTGATTACCACTATTACTACTACACTAAAATACTAACCAATATTTAAGACATTACTATCGCAACCACAGCTTTGACTTCTGTCACCACAAAGTTTCCAATCACTGATTTGACTTTAAAAAAAAAAAAAATCAATCATTTTTAGACCATACTTCAAAAAAAAATTTAACAAATTTATTCCATCTAGTTTCGGATTTGAGATACTGCGCCAAAAAAATATGTAAAACCACCATAAATTATGGCATAAACAGCAGTAACAAGGATGATCAGAAGTAGGAGGAATAACAGAGCAAAGTAAGGTGAAAAGAAACAACAGGGGATATATTACAAGGCTTAAAGTGTTCCCCTGGTTGGTGAAGGGGAATAGGGACTTTTATTTGCGGCCTTTTTCTATGCCCCATAGTTCTTTTATCACATGAAGTGAGCACAAGCAGGTTCAAGAGGCAGTGGTTCTTTGTACAACCTACGCTGGCTTATGCATCTGCCATCAGAGAGCGGGGATGTCACAAGTTTACCCGCAGTACTGCTCCAGGCATCAGAGTGTTTGTCCTCACCTTACAACAAACAGCATTCCCTAGGCACCAACTTTTGACCAGCACGAAAACAAGAGACTAGGAAAGACCATCCTTTGACCTCACACAAACATTTCTAACAAGAAACTGCAAAATATGTTAACAGCTCTACGGGAAACTAAACAGGATTAGTGCAAAAGCACACATTTTCTCCTAAGAATTGGGCACTAATCTGCTTTGATGTACTAAAGCACACAGCACTTCACTAATTCAGTGTGACTTTTTTGTTCTTTCTGGAGAAATTTCTATGCTCTTTAGGAGAACATACACTTCAACTAGATTAAATACTCATTCTTACATCACCAATTTAATCGCAAAAATTGGTTAAGAACACATTTGGGACATTCTGGGGACCTGCAGTTTGAAATACAGCATTAATAATAAAAAGTCTAGAAGAAAGTTTGACCTGAATGCTGCTGCCTAGCAGTAGGAACACTGAGTGACTTTTTGCTTACCCGTACAAGTCAAGCAAAGCCCTGGTGGAATTTTGAGCTATAAAACAGTAATTCACAAAAGACTAAACTGACTCTGTATTTGTTCAGAGAGCAAGCGGCCCTAGTTCACTCCACAAAACATATATAACTGAGACCTATTTATATCTACTCCACATTCTCAGAGGAAGGCAGAAGCAAATGACCAACAAGGTGGCCAAACTAAGACCGAATGGTCCTCCAAGTCTCTGCCAAGAACATATTTGCATTAATTGCTGAAATGAGAAATAAAACTTTTTTATTTAAATTGACTGCACACTAGAACCATTATTGATTTTTGGCTCCTGGGGAACGGGGAGAGAGAAAAAAAGAACATTTCAACAAGAATTCAAGATCTTTAGACTATGTTAAACTGTTACACAAGTTACTTTTGGGCACGCCCGTACTTTTTTTCTTTAGAAATTCTGCATTTCTCCAGATTAGCCTTATACTTTTTCACCCCCAAGCAAATAAAGAAGCCCATTACCTTTAAGTAAACATTACACAAGATGCTCTCACAGTACCGTCCAAATTAGGAAGCTGTACCACCGTTTAAAGCAGTCAGACAGATCTAACACTCTAACACATCACTTCTCAAGACACCGTGTGTGAATATTTCAACTGTACCCTTCAGAGATTAGCCATGATGTCATCGAGAGAGGACAAGAACATATGGAATAAAGAAATCAACAGCTGGTATCTCCTCCAGTGGCTACCGAAGATACTGCTGCTGGGAAACTATGCAAACAAGAAGTATTTTAAGAAACCATAGCTTTTAAGCTATGTTACAGCTTAAGAAAATTAAAGCAGACAGCTAAGGTTTTCAGAAGCTGGCCAAACGCTGGGCTATGTTCTTGATTTCATGCAAAAGACAGACACTAAAGATTTTGTGACATCAGGACCAAAAATCAATCTGCATTGAGTCCTCATGTGTTACAGATGAACTAGAGGACTTGTAGGACTCCCACCGGCTGACAAACGGTGCAGAAATCCCAGCCTCAGCTTCACACGGAGCCCCAGAAAGCATTTACATGTCCAACAGAGATAGAGGCACGTTAAGGACTCCACACACTTCAGAGATCCACAGTGCGCTATCTAGCTAACCCTTTACAATATATATATATTTTTTTTTAATCCATACATCGCAGCACAAAAAAAACGGGCCCAACCCTGCCGAGAGCAAAGCGGCCGCTATTTCCCCCTCCCTGAAGGATCACTACGCCCTCTGCCGTTCCCATCGCTGCCCTAGGGGACT
>NW_010130071.1:0-11028 GCF_000699245.1 Pterocles gutturalis
CTTCCTCACTTCCTCACTTCCTCACTCGATTGTAGGCCACCGCCTCCCTCTCCCATTATTCCTAGTCTAAGCCTGCCCTTAGCAGATTGACCAGCCTGTTGGCAAAGGTGCTTTTACCCCACATAGTGTAAGTTGGATCCTGTGTGTTGTGTCATTCCTCCTCCCCCTGGTTCTTCATCCTCCGAGAAGGTCCTATGGATGTGAAAGCCGAGTTCCAGCTTTTGACACAAGCTGCACAACCACTTGTTGACCTGCAGGATCTGTCTACTCCTCAAGTCCTTCCCCTTCACCAGCAGGATGAAGGAGACGTCCTTCTCAGATCCCCAGGCCCTGGTCCTCGTACTCCAAGCCATGTAGTCATGCTTGATATGTTCCTGGTCTCCTCTGGCCATATTCGTGGTGCCCCTATGGAAGAGCAGCTAACGGTAATAGTCTGAGGGCCAGACTACCAGCCTCAGTAGTGGCCTATCTATGGTATCCAGGACCCAAGGCGCTGGCTAGCAGCAAACCTGCCAGCCCTACCTGTGACCGGTTGGGCTGGCAGAGGTGCCTGTGCCCCTGGAGCACCACTGTTCCTTGTCCCATCCAGCCCATCTGGCACAGCCAGCTCAGAGGCTTCATTGGACATAGCTCCCTGTCTGTGCCTGCTGCCAGGGCTCAGAACCTGCTCTGTGGATCAGAGCTGCAAGCGGAGCAGAAACCGTTGTCCTGGTGTTGGAGCTCCCGGGCTTCGCCAGACTTGGTATTTCCCTGCCCAGCCTGACAAGCTAAGGCTCTGCCTGCTTCTCCTTGGTGCAGTGGGGGTTCCTGTAGCTGTAGGGTCTTGGAGAGGATCTTGTCCATCTCTTTTTCAACTTCCCTCGTGTTGTAGTGTGCTCACTGCCTCCCACAGCTTCTCTGCTTGGATGAGACACATCCTCCATCAGTGCACACTTGGAAGGACATAAGATGTTTTTCGGTTCTAAACCTGCTGGTTGCCAAAGCTAGCTTACAACAGTGGCACATGAACAACTTGCAGGTTCAGGAGTATAATACTACATAATTTGTATGTAGAGACTGTACGTACATGTGTAGTATATTAATACCATGTATACAAGAGACAATGGTGCATGCATGCTATATCTAGTGAAATTCAGAAGGAAGAGTAAATACAGGCCTAAATTGTTTTTATGGCTATGACGAACTTAAAAACAGTTTTAAAGGCAATGTAACTGTACTTAGTATCCAACATGGGTTTACAAACCAAGACTTAGCAAATTTGATGCATTTTTAGGATAAAAACAAGCACTTAATACTCTGCTGTAGTTGGATGGGAACACTGTTGCACTATAAGACAGCATACAATGGGTTAAGATAAATAGTGCATAAAAAGAGTGTGGAGAAATGTCAGATAGCTTATTTGGGTCTGATTTTGAATAGAGATCTAGAATAAGAAGAAGACAAGATATTAATTAAATTTGTGGATGATAAGCAGAGAAATTGAGTACAAGTGAGGACAGACAAGCAGTAAACAAGTAAGCAAAACTCCTGGAAAAAGAGATGTCTGACTGATAAGCAAGATGAAATTTCAATGCAACAAGTAGAAACTGAAAGGAATGGAAGGAAATGCATCTGAAATTGACAAGTTCCCTGAAGCCCAGAAATCAGTGAAACTAATTTGTAGGAGAGTAGCTTGGGGTTTATGTGTGTGTTGCAATATTAGATACTTATATGAACGCAACCTGACAAAAGTAACAGTAATCCTTTCCTTGAACATTCTTCTGAATAGTGCTTATGAATTCTAGTGCTGCGTTTTTATGAAGATGAGTTTATGAAGCTCTGAAGTTCATACTGTAGGACTTGGTGGGGTTTCTTTAGTCTAAAACAAAAAAGAACCCAGCACACTAAAGTATCAGAATGGAGACTTGATGTTTTAAGTGTGATTAATAGTGAGAAAACTTACTGTTGTATTATGCCTCCTAATGATCTACATGAGAGATGCTAGGGTAGCTTGGTTCCTTTCTTTATTGGTTTGCTATAAATGGCATGAAGAAGGTTTTTTAAGCAGAGAAAAATAACAAATTCCTACGGAAGCTTGTGAAAATTTTAGTGTACAAGCTTTTAAAAAATAATTTTGAAATATAGTTGGGAGACTATGATAGATAGCTGGGATGAACCATTTTTATGACATAAACAATTTCATGTATTTCTTGTTTGCTTTGCAACCTTTTTATTTTGATGATTTATTTTCTTTAATGTTTATCTCCTCTGCTGCTGCCAGCTGGTTGCCAGTTGCTTGCTTTACCTACTGCTTAATAATTTTCCCACATACTTGTTTAAGTTGTATCTTACTTTTTAGCTAAATATAACTAGTTAATGAAATCATAATGTATTTCTCTTTCTGATACTTGAACAGTGTATGTGAAATGTCTGTAAGTTTTAATGTAATTCCTTAAATCAATAGCTGAGAGGGTTGTGTTTTTTGGTTTTTTTTTTGAATGTATGTGGAACACTGTAGCTTGCATGATACTAGTTAATTTACTCTTTTCTTTTGTTTTGTTTTTTAAATTATTTCTCTAGGATAATCTTTTCTTCCTGGATGGTGACAGATTATTACCTGTTCAATGGGACGACGAATTCACTTTGTGGTTGACCCTCAGGGTTGGTGCTGCATGGGCCTGATTATCTTTGTCTGGCTGTACAACACAATCTTCATTCCAAAAGTCATCCTTTTTCCTCACTATGAAGAGGGACATATTTCAGTTGTGGCAATTTTGTGTAAGTCAATTTAACTTAGCCTTTTTTTCTAGTAGTAAAAATAGTGTCTTTGGGCAGTTAACATATATGAGAAAGGTCATAAAATAAAGAATAAGGTGAAGGATAAGATACAGTATAAAAGTACTGAGATACATCCTACATTTTTGTGTTCTAAGAGGTTGAGACGCTTCATTAATTTCAAAGATGTTAGGTAAAACTTGTTTGTGCTGAAGCTGGGGAAGAGCATTATTATGGCTTTCAGATCCTCTACCTGGACCTAGTTGACAGAGCTTCTGGCCCAGAGCTCTTAGGGCTTGTCAGAATTTGGAGTGGTGGTAGTGATGGTTGACAAACTGAGTTTTGTTAGTTTTGTCATGTGTCCCTTGATGGGTCAACTAATATGAGTTATGCTAATGGGTTTTGCTGGGGAAAAGGCTTGAATTGTAACTGTTACCGACTTTAAAGTGGAGATGGCACATTGGGAATGCCCTTTCACGTGGAGGCTGTGAGGTGTAGAATGATTGGTACTTACTTGATAAGACAGTGGAGGAACTTAAATACAGTAGTAAGGTCATAGTGGCATGCTGCTGGTGCTATAAAAACAGTGTTCACTGCTGCCTTGTCCTCCTCCTTTTTAAGACTGGGGATTACTTAATCTTGTAGACTGTACAGTACCAAAAATGTATCTGGAATTGAAAGAGAAGGCTGAGTAATTTCCACCTCAGTGCTGGACCATCTATATTTTTGATGCAGTGTATAGTAGATATTTTGTACACCTGAAAAAAGACTAACAAATGTTTATTATTTTTCAGGTTATTACTTCTGCTCATTGTTTTGTATCGCTTCATTACTAAGAGCCTCAGTAGCTGATCCAGGAAAGCTACCTGAAAATCCAAAGATTCCAATTACAGGTGCATTAAGTTATTTCTATATAATTGAGTAAAAATTATTTTAATGTCCTGAAAGGAATTAGGAATCAATTTGATTTTGTGTGTTTTGATGGAAACCATGAGCTGTCTCTGCTGAAGCCTGTTTTGTTAATGAAATTAATATCAGTATGCCACTGTTTTTAACTTGTGAATTTCCAGAACTTTCCCTCGTGTAGACTCAGAACTTCTTTTTCAAAACTTGTATTCCATCAGAAGTTTAGTTATTCAGGAACTTCTGCTAGGAAGCTTTTTCCAGGGGAAGAATTATTTTACATTCTAGACTCCCAAACATGTTGCATATACTTCAACTTGGTACTGTTTAATAAAAAAAAATGTTTAGAGGTGGTTAGTCATAATTCTACAGCTTTTTTTCTGAGTAAATTTATAAGATGTTGAAAGTGGTGGTAGAAGGTACTCTTTTGCTGGATTTTACCTGGGCGTTTTTTACACAATTTTTCAGTGACTTATGTTTGTATGGGCTTTTAACCCAACAAATGTGATGCTAATTACATTGCGTTGCTACAGAGTAGCAACTTAACATGTTGGGAATTTCCTTCTGTCCTTGTGAATTTGTCCCACAATTACTGTATCCGATCCTCCAGAAATTGGAGGAAATTTGAAACCTTAATAATTCTCCACAAGAGAAAGACAATATTTTAATGAACTGATTGATGCTATTAAAGTGCTTGTCTAATGCATAGAGCTTTTACGTAGCAGTTTAGAATGGAGTAGGGCTACTAAATGGAAGGAGCTTTGTCACATTAACAGAAAGTATTGGATGTAGAAAATGTATCAAGTTCAGTGAGGGGTGAATATTTCAGTCTTGTCTTGCAACATGGTGGATGCCAGGAGTAACATTTTACTCACACCTCCTGATGTTAGTGGGAATCTAGGATGATGTGTTTGGAAACACCATCTCTTTAGTCTCAGCACTGATTTTATGATGTGCAGAAACTCGGCGGCAGGTAGTAGGAAAGGACGTATCTTGGGGTTCAGATGTGAAACACTGATCGCAGAAACTCATGTCAGTGTTCTTTCTCTTCCTGGTATTCTCTAGGTTGACAGGAAGATGCATTTTTGCATCGTATAAATTGTATTCGAAAATGAGGTTGGGGTGTTTCTGAACTCTGCAGATAGCTACCCTATTAGAGAGTGACACTTTTGTGACACTGGATTTATGGGAACAGATTGTAAATCAGTTTCCATCTGGCATTATTACTAGTTTAATAATCTCAGATGTTGGGCTTCTTTACTTCCAGTGTCCAAATGTTGTTTTGCAGCAAGAAAGACAGGATTAGAGCTGCCAGCAGGTGGCTCAGAAGTGCTAAATTTAACTTTATTTTGTTTACATAGGGAGAATGCTTTACCGTATAAAATTTCAGAATGCCCTACTGTAAAAACTAAGCTTCCTTTGTTTCCACTGGGATTTAAGAAATTCCCTGCATCAAAAAAGTTCTATTTAGGTAGAAATAACGAGTCAAAGTATTTAAGATTCTCAGTCCTGCATCTATTTTCCTCAAAGACAGAAAAGATATTATTTTCTGAATAGAAGTATTACACTGTTGGTGTGATTTGTTTGCCATTTGAAGATGAACTTTCTGAATATATCATCTGAATTCTTATTTTCAAAGGCTTCCTCTAATTTGGGTGCTGTAATTTGAGATAAATAATAGTTAAGCTGAGCAATAGTAGACCCTGGTAGTTTCAGCTACTCATTATCTCTGGAGATCACCTTAAAGAATCTTGCATTGGGCATCCAAAAATAGTGCATATTTTAAAATATAAGCCTATCCTCTATCTGTTCTTTATTTGCCTAATGTGTAAAATTGCATGTTGAGAGATGCATGTCTTAAAATGCTTTGAGATGGAAGATGGTCCTGAAGTGTTCATTGTGTATTTTATTTTAGTTAGCTAGCTTTGAAAATTAAAGTAGCAGTATTTCCTCAGGAGGTTTTGTAATGACAGGGAGATTGTACGGTGGTTCTGTCTAGCAGATATGTTTATTCACCATAGATCTGTAAGAAAATAATTGAATTATGTGATAGCTTTTGTGCTATAATAACTACTTCCTAGAAATATATAGGAGGAGAGAGGGTTTTAGAGAAGAAATATGTCACAGAGTGGCAGTAATGTCTTCCAGATTAATTAAGGTGACAGTGGGGAAAAAAGTTTTTATATGCTGCTAACCCTTCTCTGATCATAGTAAGAATTTTTTTTTCTCCTTAAATCACTAGCATATAGATTTGTCATGAGTATGCTGTACTGGGTTTAAATCTCTTTAATCTGTCTTTATGTTTTCGCCTAGAACGAGAATATTGGGAATTATGTAACAAATGCAATATGATGAGACCAAAGCGTTCACACCATTGCAGTCGCTGTGGACATTGCGTGAGGAGAATGGATCACCACTGTCCATGGTAAGACCAGGTCATTTGTTCTGACAGTCTGCTGTTGTTTTAGTGGATCATTTCAAAGTTCATGGTCTTGACTATTGCTTATTTGGCATATTAAGCATTACTTTGTCATACGTAATGCTTAATCATGTAGGTCTTTAGAGCAGGGAAAGAACAGCTTTGAGACTTGCTTATGTCTACAAGTAGTACTGACAGTAAGAATTGCTACAGTGTAACATTTAATCATCGTCAAATTGTTATATGCCATATAGTTTTGGAAAATTCACATATGTTGTTTAAAGAATTGGAATTTTTACTCCTAAAACTGATGTCAACATAATTAATTTGTAGATTGCAGTTTTATTTCATTTGTTGCAATTTAGTTTCTGATGCTGGAAAAATATTTTTAAGGGGAAATTAGTAGATCATGGTATTTTGACAGTTTTTGGTTTTCAGTTTACTGAATGGCTGTGCTGAGCAGAAAATGTTACGGACTTATACTATGCCCCATTTGTCATAGCCTCTCTGATTTTGTAATGAAATTACTTATTTTAGTGTTCTTTAACTAGTTTCAGTAAAAATGAATTAATCTGGCTAAAACTCTCTTTTTAAACTGACTGCTTATAGCTTACTATGAAAATAAACATTGCTGTCAGTAGTTCTGGGGTGTCTTTTCTAGCAAGACAGCAATGACGAACTGCAGAGGACAGAATTGACATCAGGATCCTCCTGTGTTGATTTAGCCATTTTTCAAACTGCCCTTTTCGTCAGTTGCTGCTTCAGAAAATAGTGCACCTCAACCACATTTTTTTTGCATCAGTATAACTTCTGTGAAGCAGACTAGACCTAGATTTCAAAGGCTTTGAATCTCATACTTAGTATTTCTAGAATCCTTGTTATTCCTTTACGCCTTTATGTTGAAGTACGCAGAAGGGGTTTCTGAACGGAGATGCCTGTTCTGTCTTCTCTGTGTTAGGCTCCTTCCTAAGTCATGCTTATTTGTCATTGGGGTACCCTCTGAACACATTTCTTTGAAACCATTCATTTGCATTTCCAGTTTTGGGACTTCACATAGTTCACAATCAGTGAAATATGTTGAGTAGCAGAAGATAATACATATTACTGTGAAATTTTGCATACTTTTAAAAGATAGTTTTGTTACTTGAGTGTTACTTAAAATGGTAAGACTATTTTTTTCTATATGAAGATACAGAGAAATATGTCTCCTGTTCTAAGCAGTGATCTCAGTAATGCAGCCTACACTTCAAGTGGCAGCATAAGGAAACCACTCTTTACAGTAACTGCCATCTCTGATATAGAGACCATCATGTTGACTAAGAATGGAGTGGTTAGTAGTTCTTATATTTGTTCCATAAATAATCATAAATTCTCTTAATCACAGTATCATAACTGCAATGCTAAATATTTTTATTTTTGTCTTTATATATACTTTGTTTCTCTGCAGGATTAATAATTGTGTTGGTGAAGACAATCATTGGCTGTTTTTACAGCTGTGCTTCTACACTCAGATCCTTAGTTCCTATACGTTGATACTTGATTTCTGCCATTACTACTACTTTTTGCCTCTGAAAAAGGACAACTGGGTAAGAATCAGTTTTCTCCATGAAGTGAATAAATGGGTAGTACTGCAATGTAATTTATTTTGGTGTCTAGTAACTAGACATTTCTGCTGACTCACTTGTTGACAGTGAAGAGAGTTCATCTAGAGGTATGTTACCAAGTGAGAAAACTGATTTATGGTAAGTAACAAAATTTCACTCTGAAAGGGTATATGATTTCTGTGTATTAAAACCACAAAAATAGTTTTCTTAGAAATCTAGGAAAGGAGGACAGGACCAGTTAGGTTCCTTTAGAAGTGATTAGTGAGTACTGGGAAGAAGGAAGGTAACTGTTTTAGGTGTATTCAGATTTCTTTTTACTTTCTCCAAAGCAGATTTATGCAGAGTATATTTTTTTCTCTCCTAAGTTTCTGTTAAAAAATGCTGATATCACCAGAAAAATGGAGATAAAACATACTATCATTCTGAAAGGAGAAAAATGTACATTGGTTTTGAAGTAATATTTTGTGTTGCTTTGAAAAGGCCATGTGGGTTAAGGGAGAATTAAGCTTGGCTTGTTTTATTTAGACTCTATGGCATTATTGTATTTCAGCATATTGTCACTGGCAAAACACAGTTCAACACACAGAGAAAATGGACTTACACATTGGAATAGGGTAAAAAATTATGGAATTTCTTCCATTATGGAATTGAAGTTGTAAGGTTTTTGTGTCTGGTGCTCATTTATGTATTATCTGTAATGTTCAGCATATTCAAGAAGTTCGCTTGAGTTGCCGGATGCTTGAAAGCACTAGAACTGCAAAGCTGATACTTTTTCTTTTGAAGAAGACGTTGTGAGGTCTTGCTCATAAAGAAGCATCACAACTTCTACCCAAAATCTGAAATGAGCTTTATATTTGTACTGAATTATAACAAATACAAGCACGCTAAAGAGAAAAACCTAGAAAACAAGTTTAAAACATACTCAAAATTAGATAACGTTCCAGATGCCCTAGGTGAAGAGCCTAAGACCGTCCTAGAAATTGATAGTGTAGTCTAAATTTTGTTGAGATTTTTTCCAAGTACTGAAGTGCTAAAGATTTTTTTATTTCGTGTTGATGTGACAGCCTAGCATACTCTTTGCTGGTGACACCACACCCATCTTTCAAGGCTCCTGGAGACTGGCCTTTGGTTATGGGTGAGGCAAGTCCTGTTTTCCATTTTATTGAACAACTTCAGTTTGCTATATTATTTTGTGTCCTAAATGGTATAAAATAAGAACATTGAACTTCCATAAAAGTTCTACTTCTGGAAAAGAATGGGGCGTAGTCTTCAAAACTTCTTATTTGCTCCCATATTAGTCTGCAGAGGATGTGATGTTCCCACGAAACCATATGTGAAGATAATCTATCAAAGGAGAGCTGAAAATGTAGGAAGACTGGATCATCCAGAACTGATAAAACTGTTATGTTCAAGTTGATAGATACCGAGTTTTTATTATATGGAACATACCAAAATTGAGGATTTTTGCACATCTCTCTTAAATTAACTTCTAAAGAATTTAATTTTTTTTTTTTTTCATCTGTATGAATATTTCCATTTAAATGGCTTAAGGGACTCCAGAAATATGGAAAAGAGAAGAATTTGCTGTCTGCTTGGAGCATCTTTTCATAGACGCTGCCCTATAAACTGAGGCAAACATGTGAAATGTGTCTCTTAAAATGGAGTATTCACATTTTACACTTTGTTTCCAGTTTGTTGCAGATGGGCTTTTCAAATTCACCTTGTTTTACAGGCAATGTGAGATTTGCAGGAGTTACTTTGATTTGTTTTTGCTGCATTCAAGTTAAAAGCAACATGAAATTGCAGTCTTTCTCTATTAGTGAAGAAATCTGTCTAAGTAAAATTTCTTCTGGATATGTTACATTTTGGGGTTTTGGAAAATTAATGTTTTTGAAAGGTAACTAGATGTAAATGCCTTTGCTTCTCAATTCAGTATCTTTGTAAACTTATTTGTAATTTATAAAATAATTTAACCTACTACATTTCTGAACAGAGTAATCTCATATTTTCTGTATTCTGAAGGCTTCCTGTGCACAGTGTTTTCAGGTTTCAAGCACAAAGGCTTCTCAGTGATATTGATCTGAATACTGGATTGGGTATTGCAGTACTTCTGGAAGGAGTGTTATTTTCCAAGATAAAATCTTTGTTTGAAATTGGCAATGCTTCTCTAGTAGTGTAATTTCATGGCAGAATATTTCCGTTTTCATAGTGAGAGTCCCCTGGATGCTCTAACTTACTTTAAGTAGTTACACTGTGTTTAGATAACAAACCCAAGTTCTGTTGGTTAGCCTTGCTTTCTAAAAGCAGGATGGAAGGGATCTAAGTTTTTTACTTGGAGGTGGTTTGTGCAAGAGAGGAGAAGGGAAATCATGTTTGCTTCAGTTTACAACATCTAAAGAGGTAATAATGAATAGTTACTAATAATAACCATTCAAAAAATGAATATATATAAAGCTGTTCTTGGTGGTTTAACTGGGTTAATTTCAAGTCTTTTGGAGAGAGGCCTAGTTTTAATATCTGCCCTTTAGAAGATGTGACAGGTTAGGAGGCAGAATACATATGCAGTAACTATTTTAACACAGTTTAATGTAGTTGCCTGAAGAGTGGATCATGTTTGGCTGCCTAAATCTAACCAGAGCCATGGAAAAAAATCATAGAATCATAGAATCATAGAATGGCCTGGGTTGAAAAGGACCATAGTGATCATCTCGTTTCAACCCCCTCGCCATATGCAGGGCCGCCAACCACTAGACCAGGCTGCTCAGAGCCACATCCAGCCTGGCCTTGAATGCCTCCAGGGATGGGGCATCCACAACCTCCCTGGGCAACCTGTTCCAGTGTGCCACCACCCTTTGGGTGAAAACTTTCTCCTAATCTCTAACCTAAACCTCCCCTGTCTTAGTTTAAAACCATTCCCCCTTGTCCTATCACTATCCACCCTCGTAAACAGTCACTCCCCCTCCTGTTTATAGGCTCCTTTCAAGTACTGGAAGGTCGCAATGAGGTCTCCCCGGAACCTTCTCTTCTCCAAGCTGAACAAGCCCAGTTCCCTCAACCTTTCTTCATAGGAGAGGTGCTCCAGCCCTCTGATCATCTGGACCCGTTCCAAGAGCTCCACGTCCTTCCTGTGCTGGGGGCCCCAGGCCTGGACACAGTACTCCAGATGGGGCCTCACAAGAGCCCAGTAGAGGGGCACAATCACCTCCCTCTCCCTGCTGGCCACCCCTTTTTTAATGCAGCCCAAAACACAGTTGGCTTTGGGGGCTGCAAGCAGGCACTGCCAGCTCATATCCAGCTTCTTGCCCACCAGGACCCCCATGTCCTTCTCCGCAGGGCTGCTCTCAAGGA
>NW_010130072.1:0-10987 GCF_000699245.1 Pterocles gutturalis
CCAACCTTAATGATTCTACGATTCTATGTGAGCCTCTCATCTATAGAGTGTCTGTGAATGCTTGTTCCAGGACATTGCAACTCCCTGCCTGGACAACTGCCTGTAATGGAAAATCTGTCTGATGCAATATTTGCTGCCTTCCATACTATAGATATCGAGAGAAGAGACCGTGTGGCTGCTGTATGCGGGAGATGCAAAGCCCTAAAATCTGGCCAACAAATATAACAACTGCATACCCATTCAGGAATATGCCACCAGAACAATAACGATGACAGTCAGGACTTGGGTGAAAGCAGCTAAGATCCGGACTTCGGAATGTAATCCAAAATTGAGGTCTACCACAGCAGACAGACGCTCCTCTGGCACCAGGCTTCTCATATAAAGGTAGGTTTGCTTTTTTCATCTCTTGGTTTCTCTGTGCTTGCAACTGAAAGGCATGACTACAATTTAGATACTCCAGTGGCTTGTTTTATGTTTACAAGAGCAGCTCCAGCTTTCCCTCCAGCGCCTCTGCAGCCATGAGTTTAGCACCAGAGTATATAGAAATGGACATAAAATCTCCCACAGTTTCTTTCAAATGAAAGGACAATAACAAATTTCCCTCCCTTGTGATGGCTTTGTTGTCAAAAAAAAAAAAAAAAAGGCAATAGGGTAACTAATATTTGTCATTTATCCTCATGAAGGCAAGGAGTTTCCAAGGCAAGCTAGTTGAATTAAGCCCTGGAGAAAGGCAGGCATTACATTGGCTGTTATCTACTTGCCTTACAATATCCTGACTCATAAAGCAAGTTTTTCGTCTCCCCTTAGGATCTGGTAGCCAAATAAGTAATATGGTGCATTGCCTCACTGTAAAGCAGAAGAGAACAAGAGGGCATGATGTTTGCAGAAATGCTCCATGCAGTTCAAGCACGTTGTGGTGGCCAGGAAGATGGGTGTTCAGAGGAGACTGCCATGCTGCTAATGCGAGCAAGGCTGCACCCACGAGTGGTGAGAGCGTGAGCCAGCATCTCCTCCTCTGGCTAAAACTTAGGGATGAAGTTTCCATTTTATGGGGGAATTTAGAAATATTTGCAATTTGGGTGAACCAGCTTGATCAAATCTCTAATGCTATGAAACACCAAAGGAAACTGTTTCCAGTCGGCACCACCATAAGCTTTTTTTCCTCATCAGGCTGTTTGCCTGTCTATGCCAAGTTCTCAGTGCACAAACACCAGTGGGATGGCAAGCCCTCAGGGGGCTGTGTCTTGTCCCCTCTCACAGAGCTAACTCATGACATATGTATCTGAAATTGAGGCAAAACTAACCTAGTGGGGACATGGGCTCAGAACCTGTCACATGCTGTGGGGTAGCAGGTTTGCAGCAATGGTTGTGAGGAGAAATGCAAAAGTCTCGCAGGAAATCTGAATTTCAGGAGACCAACAAAATTCTCCCAATAATCAAAACCATGCAAACAGCTGAGTTTCAAAGAGGAATATTGAGGTCGGTGTTAATACAACGTGAAGGTTTGGTTTGTGAAACAGTCCGTTTGCAAAGGACATAGTCTTGGCTGTGAAGTTTTCGGTATACCTGAGCTTAGACCTTCAGATACTAGGGTTTGTCCAGCACGTACACTTCTAGTTTTAGTTCCTCCTCATCTAAACCCTGTTTATGCCATATAATTGTTTTCTACCACCAGCTCACAAAAATTCTTCTTTGGATTAGATGTCAGCTAGTGACTCACAGTAAGCCATGTATTCAGCAGGGGTAGAGAATTTTTTGTTTTGTATCCACAAATAATTTGATTTTTACTCACTTGGTTGCTATGCCAAATAATTTGATGAATGTTTTCTGAGACAAAGTGTCAGCCTGTGGCATGATTGTGAACGGTTCAATAGATGTATTCTTACCTGTGTTCATTGTTCCTACAAATCTGCATTCAAACACTGGCTGACCTCAATGACTGATCTAAGCACTCAACTTCATGAATTAACTGTGCATCCAGTTAAGCCTTTTCTATAGCTAACCATCCCAGGTAAGCTGGAACATGTATATTTTGCATGTTTATTTAAATTAATATAACAGTACAGACAAAAATGTTTGGGGGGAAAAAAAAAACAAAACAAAAAGCAGGCTAGAGTTGTTGTGAGTCCAGTGAAAATCACTGACAGGCAGGGAGAATACTTTCTCTCCATCTGTGGCAGGTACAAAGAAAAGATTCACATCTGTGAATCTCAGTCTTCTAGACTGGAGATCAACCTAGTCTTAGATATTAAAAATAGCCTGCTAAATTCTGAATTTTGTTGGCAACTTGCTACCTTAGCTAAAATCTGTGGCAAAGTGGCCATAGCATTTAGGAGGGTCAAAACACTGTCCTTTGAATTGAAACCCAGACACATTTCACAGGAAGCAGCTCCCCTGTCCAGGTTTCCGAAAGAGGGTTTGAGTGACAGAGACCAGTGCAAGAGATTAGGGTTCTTTTCTTCAGTGTATCTGTCACTTCTAACCTGAGACAGAGATTAATCGAGGGCAACAGTGGTTAGAAGAGCAACTGGTACATTTTTCTCTTTCATTTTAATAAAATATTTTCAGTGCTTTTTTTTCTTCTTCTGGATCTGTTTCTTAAGTTCCGCAGTAATCTGTGGCAGAGATGAACTCAGGAAATGACTCTGCAAATACAAAATTGAATTCTCCACTCCTACACATCTTGAAATGACATCAGTCCCATGTTTGTTCAGGATATTTTGCCAGAGGACTTCTTCTTTTGCTTCATCACAGCATCGTGGTCACTATGGGCAACACGTCCATGCTAAGCCAGCTGCCCAAATTCCTTAGGGTTCCCTAGGAAAACAGGTACTTGTGCAGGGCAATTCAACCATCACTCTCAGATAGAAAGGAGGAATCCCATCAAAAGAGTTTAGAAAGAGACCCACCTGTGGCCCGCAGCACAGCCAAGTTAGCCAGGCAAAACCAGAATGAACAGAGCACAGTCCACAGGCTTTTATGGTTACAGACATTGTAAAATATTTGGTTAGGAGTGAATTGTTTGTGCAAACAAGGTGAGCTTCAAAAAAACCCAGCAACCCATGGTTTTGGCATACAGGGGTGCTGCCATCATGTTTTGCTTTACTTGGTGCTGTCTTTGCAGCATTTTCTGTCTCTTCAGAAGTTACTGCTCTTTTCCAAAAAGTTACCTCGCCTGCAAAACCTGAAGTCTCAGCAGTGCAAGGATGGGGGAAGAAAATGCATAGTATAATTTATGTCAAATGTTGAGTCCCAAGAATAGAATGGTAGTACAAGGTTCAAATACAGATTTTCAACCAAAATGAATTCTTGTTGAAAGCTGACAGCAAGTTTCAGGGTTTCTGGTGAAAAGTGCGAAAGGTAGTGCAATATCACAAGCTCTGTTCCCTTGGGAAATCAAGCAGGCAGTATACTTCAAATTCTCCACTAACTATTTTGTACGGGGGAAAAAAGTTGAAATCTCGTCTCAAGCATTCTTTGTAAAACATGCCAAATAAGACAATATCAATGTATCAAAAGTGGCGAGGGCAAGGTTCAGAAAGAAGGAAAACTGTATGTGATACCACTGCAGGCAAATGAATGGCAAAATGAAATTTTTACAAAACTACAGCATGAATTTTCAACCTCGTATGGTAAAATTACCTGTCTGCAATTAAGTGGTACTGTACAACCACTATTGCATATTGCATTTAAATAGCATTTTTTCTAAGACCAAAGGGTTAAGTCGCATGCTGCACAAGTGCTACGTTTTAGCACCTGGAAAGGTTGTTACTTTTGATCTTCCTTTTAATTTAATGAAACAATAATGATGAAAGAACAGGATGCTTCAGGCAGACTCAGGTTAATAAGTATAAATTGTGCCCTGGAGTATTGACTCTTTCAAGTCAGCTATTGATTCCTATAAAATAGCTTACACCTAATTATTTTTTATCTTACTGTAGGAAGTATATACAAAATAACCACATGCATACAAGGTCAAATCCGGAAATTTGTGTTCAGCTTTCAGCTCTATGTTTAATGAAGTAACATTCCCATTGAAGTACAGCCAAAGAACAATGGAAAGCACTCTTCTGTCCATTGAAGTTCACACACACACAGTTTATCCAGCAGTCTGGTGGCCAAGGCACTCTGCATGTTGTGGAAGGGTCAGCAGAGCAAAGGCCTGAATTTCATTTAAACCATCCAACTCCTGAATAAGTGTGCTGATCCCTGGGCTGCAGGTCAGTTCCTGATGTGTTTGTGTTAATCATGCTTATTTTAACCTAGAATGTCATCTTGGACATGAGGAACTTTCCCAAGGGAAGTTTTCACAACTGGTACTTTCCTTCTGAAAGTTTCCTGTCTGAGAAATTCATGTTTTGTAGCACAGGGAGGAAACACAGCCCAGTTCCCAAACCACTGCGTGATTTGTGTTACAGTGACTGAGAACTGCTGACATTGAGACATTGCTGTACGAAGACCGAGAGTGGGATTCATTTGCTCAGACTGATATATCTACAACGTGGATATTGAATTAGCTACCCTTATGTTCTTTATCATCACCAGAGAGAAACAAGCACTTGTAAGGTGGGATTCATCCCATCCTGTCATGCACAGCTAAGAGAGGTTAGACAACTCGAAGCCCAAAAGTGCAATTTTCACTCTATTGCTTCAAGGAACCTTGGTGGTAACCAGCTGAGGTGTATATTTCTGTAGCAAGGTGGGGTGAACTAGGGCCCTTTCCCTGAGGGGACAAGGTCACCAAGAAGGGAAGTCATGCCTGTTGTCACACTCCAGACTCATCACCAAGGCAGTGGCAGAAGCCAGGCTGCACCTATGTTTCCTGAGCCACTGGGCTGTATGGCCACCTGGTCAGACTCCAGTTCCATTCAGGACTTTGCGGCAATATTGATGTGTATTTGGGATTTGTGGAAAAAACATTCAGTTCACATGTAATGAAATTACTTCAGTGTCTGTTGCCCCATGCCTTAGACAGTCTGGTAACTTGAAAAGTCTTACAGCTGATATAGACCTCAGCCTGGCTTTTGGACCCAGAAACCCTCATTGGGAGCAACCGATGCAACATAAGATGCTACAGGTTCTTTTAAGATGCTGATTTAGTTATAATTAAGTGACATTCTGCACAGTGAACACTTACATCTTGATCATCAAAAATAACATCCACACAATAACATAGCTGTTGTTTTCAAACTCTTCCACTCAGACATGTTTCTCAAATGTATACATTTGTTATAATGAAGTACTGTCTTGGCTGCTGTGTTTCTTCTGTGGTTAGTTTGGTCTGCTTCAGGATCCATGAATTTGCCAGGGCTAGCCTCCATGTCTTTTAGCCTGTGTTCAAAGAACCCTAGCGCACATTTGTCCATCTCAAACTTCTGCCACCTTTCCCAGCTCACTATGTCAGTCTTTCCAAGATGTTTCAAAAGTAGGATGGTTTTGAAATCCTTATTGAAACTTGACCCTGACCTTACCCAGTGGATTTGAGCTGAGTCAATGGGAGAGAACCCAATCAAAACCATCACGCTTGCCTGTTATCTGTGAACAGAGCCCCCAGGAAAACCTCTGCTCAGGAGGGCTAGGTGTTGCCCAGATGCCAGTCTGCTGTCCTGTCCTTGCAGGGAGCTCAGCTCACACCTCCTGATGGGCACCCATGGTGCCCATATCTCTCTTGGCCCTACTACCTAACTGGTACGGGTGTTTTCCTGCCCTACATGTCTCTAAGACTGTTTGCAAAGGGTGGAGGTTTCTTAAAATCTTATTGCATGGGGATCCAGGAAGAAATAGGTTGGAGGGAGCACTTTGGGATTCAGCCTTCTGTGAGTGATGTCATGGCAGCCCTTTGAACATGTACGCTGACTGAGGGACCATCCGATTCACACGTCTGCTTCTGAGCTTGTCTTCCCAGCAGCAGAGCAACGCTCGCTATAGTGAAACTAGCAATTCATGGATCCAAAATGAACGTCAGTTTGGATTTAGAGCTCTCTCCGAAATTCATTGGACTTGAATATCTACTTAAAGGGTTCCCATTTTTATTCTTTTCTGCAAAAATAGCTTTCTCTTTTAGCCACAGTGGAAATCATCTGGCCTCTCTTCGAATGAATTGACTCCGAGTGGCCAATTCATTACTGCACTATAGGGAAAAATTATCACAGAAACTCTCTGCCAAGCATCCTGACAACCAGCTGATGCAGAATAGTCAGCATCAGTGGAGTGATCATTCTTTTATATCTTTCAGATTGCATATATCAGTAAGATTATTTATTTGAATAAGTGCTGGCAGCATCTGTAACCTCTTCAGAGCACAATACCACAAATTTGTTGATAAAGTTGTACGAATCGACACACCACATACTGTTTTTCTTGTTCTTTTTTTTTCCTTACATTTATGAGCAATATATTTTAAGATTTATATTATGAGCATAAGCATAAGCAGTTCCATCTAGTCCACTGTCCTGTCTGTACTGCAGACTAATATCAAAGGCTTTAGGAAACTACAGAGGAAATGGGAGATACATTGTTCTTTTTCTCCTCATGTGTCCTCCAACCAACCTATAACTTAGGGATGTCCTGAGCTCATGGATATGTGTGTGTTTAATCAGAACTGGTGGATTTTCACACCTTGTACAATCTTCTTTTAACCCATTTATAGCTTTTGCTTCCACATATCTGATAACCATTTTTTTCACTACTTAGTTTTGCATTTGGTGAAAAATAGTGCTTTGCATTGTACTGCCACCTGGTAATCTCATTGGGTACCCTTTAGAATTTGTGTTCTGAGAAACAATAAATGAATGGTCTTTAATCACTCCTGTGTCCTACCCTCTGTTTTATGATCTACCCTCCTATACCCCCTCAGACATTTCTCTTGTGCCCCAGCCGATTCAATTTCTTCGTAGGGAGACTGACTTGGACTGTTGATGATCTTCATTTCCTCTCTCTCCAGCTTGTTTTCTTCCTACTATATACTGAGAGTTAAGATCAAAATTGTATTCAATATTCAAAATGTAGACACACCATGGATTTATACACAGCATAATAAGGTTTTCTGGTTTGTTCTCTGCTCCTTTCATAATCACTCCTAATATCCCATTTGGTTTTTTTGACCACTGCCAAGACTGAGCTATTCTTTACAAAGAATGAACAGGGACAATATCTCTGTTCTGAATAATGGCTAATTTTGAGCTCATAACTGTGTTAATATTGTTAAAGTTGGTTTTCCTTGTATGTCCTACTTTGCATCCTATCAACACTGAACTTCATTTGCTGTTTTACTACTCAGTTTCTCAATAATGTAAAATCCTCTCAGAGTCTCTTTTACAGACTTCCTTTTTTCCTGTCTAATATCTGATCTGCAGCAAACATTGTCACCTTACTGTTCATTCTTCTTTCCATATCATTTATAAATACAAATCTCTTTTGTACTCTATCAATAATGTTGCCATTTTAAAGGCTGACTTTTTATTCTCAATCTTTAACAATAATTTAATTTTCTCTTAATCTCAACCTTTAACAAGATTTTAATTCTGGAAAGAAACTTTCCTCTTATAACCATTTACAGAATCTTTGGTGAGGGAACTTGTTAAAACCTTTTCAGAAATCAGCACATACCATCTCCTTACTCCTTAGAAGATTCTAATAGGGACAATATATTTTCCCTTTGGAAAATTTGGAAATCTGGAAAATGTTGACTCATCTCAATTTCATCATATTTATCCGGGAGTCTACTAATTTTCTCCAGTTTTCTTGGTAGACATCGAAGCTGTGATCCTCAACAGCTTCTTTCACTTGGTCCTTTTTTTAAATTTGTCACTCCATTTGAACACTTCTGTTCTCGTTCTAGCAAGAATGGTTTAAGAGAGATATACACATTACAAATAATAGTTTGTGATTTTCATATCTGAATTATTTAAGAATACTGGAAAGAATGATAACTAGTCCTGTTTGGTTTTTACTATTCCTTCTATAATTTTCTTCTAAGACTTCTTCAACCACTCCACTTTGAGATAGCTCTTGTCATCCACGAGAGAAATTTATTTTCTACGCCTTTTCAGAAAATTAAAAAGCTTAACATCTGTTATTTTGATGTCAGTTGTGATAATACCTTATACATTGTATTGTTTGTCAATTAAATATTTGAATCTCTTTAATCACAACAGAGTCTTTCCAAAAAAAAAATTCCCAGAGCAATCAAAGAGCAATATTTGCCTGTTTTATCAAACTCACACTTCAGCCCAGAAGCTTAAGTGGTTCAAGGAGGGTGACAGCTCCACAGGTTTAACTAGGCTGTAGCAGTTTGAGATCCGTTTAACTGATAGAGTCTAAAACATATGAAGCCACTGCTCATTTTTCTCAGTGAAAGTTTTATAACTGGGGTCTGTATTGCTTTTGAGCATCAGATTGATGTGAAAACAAAAGTCATGTGGGAGAATGATATGGGTTATTGACCGCGCTGCAGGGAATATGAAGGCAGAAAGGAGTGCATTAGCATTAACATACAGCTGAGCTAAACAAGGATGCCAAATGCTCCCCGCTAAGAAGTATTTGAGCCATGACCTCTAACTAGCAATTTTCATTTTAGCCAAAATACTGTTTTTCAGTTTAACACAGATCGTTGCTAAGGGCAAGCCTTATTTCTTACTTGCTCATTTTACAAGTTGTTTAAATACCTGGAAACCATTGAGATGCTGGAGAAGAACATTGAGGGGAAAAAAGTACCTTGCAAAAAGGTGTGTGAAAAAGCTGCTTTCACTATTTTGAGACTGAAAAGCCGACTTACCTTTATGCGGGATTTTTCTGCTCCTGTAAAAGCCCTATAAAGGTTGCACAGTTCATTGTTAAAGGTACAACACAACTGCCCAAGGGCAGGCATAAATACCAGTCTCTCATGTCAGGTACACTGGCTCAGGGTGAAAGTCTGGAGAAAGTCTGGAGCTTAGAAGCACATTTTGGGAGAAGATGTGTTTACTAGCTCCATCTCCTTTCATGTTTTCTTGTTGCTGGGAAGAACAGGTGTGCTTATTTTGCCTGCAGTTAAAAAAAAGGGAGAAAGCTTGAATGCTGTAACAGTGACTTCATGGGAGGGTCACAGTTCATACCAAGTGTAAAGAAGAGGAATGGCACCAGAGGAATGTGTTTGGGGTTGGGTTTTGCCTCCCTCCAACACATTTGGAGGAAGACAATCGTATTTCTAAGAAAACATTGTACAAACCACAGGGCCTGGGAAAAGAGGGAAGTGGGACTGGAAGTATGCTTGCCTTTGAAAGAAGTCTGCCACTTCAAATGGAAAGTGGGGAGGGAGTGAAGGGTGAAAGAGAGATCACACCTGTTAGAGGAAATTAATGTGGTTCTTTAAGCATCTTGTGAAGACCATGACATGTGCATATTAGATAGGCAGAGGGTGATTTGAATCACTTCAGGAAACTGTTGTTTTGGTTTTCTCCCAACAGCTGTAAATTCTATACTTCATCTGTTCACATGTTTACTGATGAGGGGCACCTTGTTAGCAGCTTTAGACAATTGTCCTATTATGGGAAATACATAAAACCAAGCCTGGTTCTGTCTTTGGAAGGTTTCTGTCACAACATCATAATCCGTGTTCCCAGTGTGACTCATGAAATTACAAAGGACAACTGGAAAAAGACTATAAATCTTCACAATATCCTTTTTAAAAATATTATTTTAGTGATATTTGTCTTAACTTTGCCCTTAACTTTGATGTTAGTATCTACCAGTGGAGACATGTTTTTATGCATGTGAGTTACGTCCAGGAGCACTGAATCAGATTGCTTGTTTGTCAGCTGTGTTACACATGTCACTGAACTTGTCCAGGGCAACCCCCAACTTTATTTCCTGCCTCTATTTCCTCATATGGTTTATTTGAGTATTAGAGCTGTTGTTAATACATTCTCTGTCAGTAGAGAATGAGGGAAGAAAAAGGGGAAAATTACCTCCACATGACAAGCTGATCTGAAGGTACTCAATTACAAATGTCAAAATCAGGTTTAATCTTTACCAGTAGACTGCATCTATTTTGTAGTTCATTATAACTAAATATATATGCAACTAAATATGTGTATATATATAACTATGTATAATACATAACAGAGTATTTTTATATATACTACTTATTATACAACTATTATAATTACCAACACTGAATCTCAGGACTGACAATAGGAAGCAAGAAAATTTGTGTAGGCTGGTCTGACGATGAGGACAGATTTTTCTCTCAGCACCAGAACAGTGACTAGTTTGGTGCTCTCACCAGATTCGGCTGAACTCAAATCTTGAGCTTTTCTTCAGCCAACAGCAACCAACAGCACCTGCTTCCTAGATAGAGGGTAAATGGTGATACTAGGAGGTCTCCTTGCCTGTGTAGAGCACAAGAGGTTATGCTACAGGCTTGTCCAGACGTCACCCACATGACCAGCTCCTCTCTTGCACAGGAAGGCTGAGCATCCAGACAGTGTGGGAGAGAAACGCAGCACAGAAGGGGGCTTAAGGTGGTCTTCTCCTAATGTCCTCTTCCCCACACACATACATAGATAACTGGTGCAAATGTGTGCCTTGAGACATGAAGGGGACACTTTACTTTTGTTTTTCTAAATGTTTCTCAATTTTGTAAAATGTGTTTTAGTACATAAGAACCCTGATAACAGAATGCTGGTACAATAAGCATAATTACAAAAAACAAGTGACTGAAAACTTAAACAATGAAGAAGGGTTTCTGTAATAGGCATCTGTCGTGGGTTAAGCACAGACTGCTTAAAGTTAACTGTTAGGTTTTTTTTCTCCCTTTTCTTCATAAATAGCTAGCAAGAGGCTGTGTTTTGGATTTATGCTCAGAAGAGCTGATAAGAGAATAATGTTTTGTTCTGCTGCCAAGGTAGCAGATGAGCAAAGAGGCACAGCCGGTTGCTAGCATAGGATTTGCCCTTATGTTAAAACTGAAACTCAGAATAGCCAATGATTTATTCCATAACATGCA
>NW_010130073.1:0-7479 GCF_000699245.1 Pterocles gutturalis
GAAACCGAAAGGCCTTGGAACCGAAAGGCGAAGGGCGATCTGCCGGAATGGTCCTCACCTATATACTGGGCATGACGTGTATGTTATGGAATAGATTATTGGTCACTCTGGTTCTCAATCTAGTAACCGAAGAACAAATCCTAGGCTAGCAACCGGCTGTGCCTCTTTGCTCGTCTGCCGACCTTGGCAGCAGCACAAAACATCGGTTCTTATCAGCTTCCTTGTGAGCCTAAATCCAAAACACAGCCTCTTGCTAGCTAGAAAGTTAACTCTGTCTCTGCTTAACCCAGGACACCTAGTTAATTTGGAAAGCCATTAAGCATTACCACAATTTCTGGTAGAAAAGACTGAGACCTGTGAGTGCTCCAACATAGACTGATTTAGGCAGAGTAAAAGCTAATTTTATCAAGAGAAATATAAACCTCATCAGTAGTTTACTCTGAACTTCTGTAAAATCTAAAGAAGACAAATGTGGTTTTCTGTATTTCTCAGAGCAACTTATTTATCCTGTTTTTTTTACAGCATAGTTTCTCATTTGACCATATCTAAAAGGCTAATTTTCATGTTATATTTTCCTGTGTTTTCCAATAACACAAGAAAAGATATAATCTATATTTTTTGGGATGCTTCTGAAGTTACTTTATCTAGAAATCAGTCCATGATAAATGTGATGAGCTAGGTATTTAAAATCCTTATTAAAAAAAAAAGGTAGGCAGTAAAGAAAGCCATTCAGTACAAGTAACTGCATATGGAAGAAATAACAGCAGATCTGATTCCTGAAAATAAATCGTATCCTGAAAATCTAATAGGTGTTTGTTTGATTGCTTTGAGAATTAACCTCCCTAAAAAGATGATTTTAAATCAGATTTGTATTTGTAAGTGGTGCGTGTTAACTGTCTTCAAGAGTGATTTCTTCTCTTTTTTGGAAAATGCATTATGGGATGTAGCAAAGAAAGAGGTAGTGATTTTTTTTTTTTTTTTTTTTTTTTATGTGGGTGCTGTCATTTAGGAACTGGACAAAGATCACTGTCTCTTAGGAACTGGGCCTCAGAATTTTTAATGTAGTCTGTAAACCAGATATTTCCTGGTAATTGTTATTAGTCATAGCCTACAGAAGGTAGGTTTGTACTGGTGATTTGATGGGGAAAACCGGGCTTAACTGCATCAGATTTTTTACAAAATTCAAATGTTCACAGTTTAATTTTTGAAGGAATTTTTACTGTTTTTTTTCTGAGCTTGAGTCTTCTACAAAAGCAAAATGGGTCATGTTTTGGTTCATATGTTTGTTCTGGTCCTACACCCAAACATATATGTGTATAGATTTGAGTATCTAAATGAAGATTCAGTAAATTATGGGAGATCCAGTGAAGGTTTTGCAAAAGAAAGTACCAGGCATGTAATCTTAGGCTGCAAAGTTATAACTGCTTGCTATAGTTTAAATAATATATAGTGGTTTCTCAAGATTAAGATGTAGGACATGGTACATTAGCATGTACCAAATAGAACTTTAATTCTATAACCTATATACTTCAGTTAAGCGCAGTTTCATAGGTAACTACCCTAATGGGAAATGGACTGTAGTTCTAATTCTGTGTTGTTATACTTGAAGGAGAAACTGAATTAAATTTTGTTTTAGGTCTGTTGATGTTATAGATGTTCCTTTACTTCTGTAACTGAATTTGCAGCCTGATATAGTTCTGTACTCTTTTGGTGAAGTTAACTACTAAACATTTCAAATTAGAGCAGATGGATAGTGTGATATGACAAAGACATGTGACCTCATGTCTTAAATGTTTTGCAACTAATTTGAAACTGGTATTTATTATCTGAACAGTACATTCTACAATCAAGTTGGTAAATATTTATCTTTCTTCCTTTCAAGATGGAAACTTTCTTACATGGTCACTTGCCATTAATTTTTACTTTATTTTCTGTTTGCTATAAGATACATTTTTATGACATAATACAAATACAGTTTTCTCTTTCCATCATTTATTGAAGAATTAAAACAGTAACACATACAAAATGTCTACTCAGTCTAGTCAGCGGCTGTTACTTTAGTTTTAGGTAAATGTATTTTTTCTCAAATTTGATCTTTACTACTCATTTTAAAAAAATAAGTTCAGGATTTTGTAATCTTTGCATCATCATCCTATCAGAACATCTAAACTGGAATTTTCATTATAAAATATTTCATATAAATGAATGTGGAAAGGATCCCCAGCTGATGTAGCGGAAAATCCTTAACAGTTTAAATTGTGCTACTTGGCTTTGCAGAAAAGTTACTTAGGAGTGCTTGTATGGTCATTTTGCCAGCCCCTGAGTAACAGCAGCAAGCTCTGGCATTGGGAAGGTAACAACCAGTGGAGGAAGGAGGGAAAGGGTAGGAGTATCCTTAACTGCTGCAGCTGTTTGCTAAGTGAGCGCATGTTGAAGTCCTTGAGCTTCCACAGAACATCTTTTCCCAGGTTAGTGCTTGAATCACATGCGTAATACTCTCATAAGATAAGTTTGATCTGAGCACCTGTTATTTGCTTTTCTAAGGGAAGTTGTTCTATTGTGGAAGCCCAGCAGTTATTTACTTTCCATTATAAAACATAATGGAATTCTCCAGTTCGTTAAAGTAATGTTTTTTTCCCTAATTTTACATGTTTAACTTTTAGAAAAATGAGTATTTGCTCTTTCTCTGTCTTTTAAAGATTTGCTGAATGTTGTATTTTTGGACTATATGAGAAATGGAGATCTGAGGAAGTATTAATGTTACTGCAATCTTATCATCTATATTCTTTTAATTTTGCAATTCAGAAATATTTTTAGTTTAAGGTATTTTAAATTCATTTGATTTATTAGGCCTGAAAAAGCTATGTATTGGATTGATTGAACGTATTTGATAGGACAGTGTTTTGAAGTTATTATGTTATGAACTTGAATACCCTATCCAATACTTAAAAGATCCCAGAAGATAGAGCATGTGATTTAATTACCTCTTCTTCATTTTGTGAACTTGACCTCTGTTCCCAGCCTCAAGACAAAGAAAGACAAAGTACTGTGAGCAACTGGCAGTTGATATTGAGAAGGTATCTCCCACATCTTTCTTATGTCTCATAGTAGCTGACAGTCCTCGGCATGGATGTGGGACTTCTCCAGAAAATATCTGTCCTTTGACTGGCAAATTTCATCTGCTGCCTTACTTTTTAGATGCCTTGTAAAGATCCTCTCTCTTTCAGCTTCTGCCCCAGAAACCTCTCTTTTCTGGGTTAGCTCTAGCTGTGGAGCACCTGGGGCAGTATTGGCCTCCGTAGGCCAAGAGTGTTTTTCGAGCCATGGCCAGTTTGCTCTTCTACAAAACAGAACTATAATATACATGTAGGCTATTACTCGTTGTGCTGTTTAGTTATTTCGGATGTTGATTGCATGTTTGTGCAATTGTATGTTTGTGAAAGTTAACTGAATCTGTCCCAACTTGTTTTTGAGAAAGGTGTTGTATCTTTTCTTCACAATATAATAATGATTTCTTCGTTTTCCAGGAAAATAACTAGAGGAAAATCCCAAGACATTCCTTAATGTTTTGGATCTGAGTCTTTTTGGGCAGTGAAGGTTGATGATAGTTTACATGAAGATGGAGGGATTTATTCCTTCTGATGATGAATGCCTTGATTCATGACAACCCATAATATTATGCTGAAGTCATATGGGAATAGATACTGTCTTTTCTAGGAACCCCAAGTTTGACAGAGGTGTTGGAGAGAAACTTTTAACCACTGAGGCAAGTGATTTTCACAGTATTGACCATGTGTAGTAAAAACCATCTTTTCTGAGTCTTTTGGTTGCCTTTGTAGCTGCCAAATTTACAGACAAAACTTTTAATGAAATTACAGTTATAGGTGACTTCTTATTAAATATCTTGTGTTTCTTTCTACTGTCAGTCATTTGTTACTATATGTAAATAAATAAAATGTCAAAATTAATGTTTAAGGTATCTTCAAAGTGTTGAAATGGCCTGTACTCATCCTCTAGCCAAAAATGAGATTCCTACAACTTCACAGGAAGTTATCAAGGAGGTTTATTTTAGTTGCTTGATGCTTTGATATATTTTAGATTTGCTCTGTGTGCTGTTCGTTTCCTTTAAACCAATAACATTACTGGTTATTTGCGCTGTACTGGAGAGTGGCTACTTCCCTGAAGCTTAAGAATTAAGATCATAATAGGATGTAGGATAAAAGAAAATTTCTCTGTGTATTCAAACTGTGTAATAATATAGGAATGAAAAATATGTTGTTTAATTATTTGGTTGTGCCGTGTAATGGTATAGTTACTGTTACGTATGACTTTTGTATTGCTCATATAAGAAAAGAATTAAAAACAACCAAAAAAAAATAGGTTTGATCTCATTTGACCTTTTTGGCGTTCAGTCACTTAAAAAGTTTGTAAGATGTTTAATTACCAAATGGTATGTTCATTATTCATCTCATCATTTGATATATAATGTCAAGTGAATTGCCTCCCTGGAGTGCCCTGTGTTTCACAGATCAATAGATTTAGTAAGAGCTTGAAGGAGAGCTTTATACATTCATAGAAAATAAGGAAAAGTATATCCTCCTTGTAAAATGGCTTATGGAGTTATTCTGTGAGCTTTACAGAGTTACTGTTTTATTTACATCTCAGGAATACAGAATCCTGTAACACTAAGGCATTTATTAAAATGTTTTAAACCTCTTTATGGAAATTAAAAAAAAAATATTGCTTCTATCTTACTCTGTGTGATAAACTAGCTTTAAAATTCTGTCCTGAACAGCTTCATTCAAATCTATTAAATTAATTATACTTATTACAACAGATTTGTTGCTTTGACACAGCACAACAAACATAGAGCGACAAAAAGCTGTCTAAATATACTACATGATTGCTTAAACTATTCACATTTAATTTTTCTGCATTTTTAAATCGGTGTGGTTACTTTTAACTGATTTGCATTGTTGCTTTTTGCTTTTATTCCCCTTCATTCATTGTGTCAAGGATATTTATGCACAATTTGAGAGAAAAAAATGAATTTGTCCCTAATTGGCTGATTTAATACCTATGCATTTATAAAAACTTCATATGATTTTTTTAATTAATTACATAAAGGATACTTCATGTTTACTTAGGCTTTTCCAGGTGTACTATATTACTCTTGTCCAATATAGATGAGCCATCATATGACAGCAGCTACTTGAGCATGCATAGCAGATCAGTTATACCCTTGATGGAAGGGTTTTCCAAATGACTGAAAGAGACTTCAGGGAGAGTTCAGGCGCTGGTATTTGTTGCTCTTTTTTCCTGTAAGTTTTAGCTTCTTGATTTGCTCTCTTAACTTACCAGTTTTCTGCTTAAAATGTAAGAAAACAAAAACATGTTTCTTCTTTAGCTCTTAAATAAATGAGGGTGAGCTCCTTGTCATTGGTCCTTGCATCAGTCAGGCACTGAGGAAACTGCAGTTCAGCTAAGCAGATCCTCTTGGCTTGGGACAGAAGCAACATTTACTTGAAAATTCTACTTCCTTATTAATCTGTCGCTTACAACCCGTCATCTACTCAAAGCTTAATTTGAATTGTGAACAATATCTAAGCTTTCTTAATCCCTTGCTCTTGTCCTTTTTCTTGAGCTGCTGTACTGTGACAGAAAGGCTGTAATTCTGAAGCTTCTTATTCCTCAGGCCTACCTAAAGTAATTCCCATCGGGAGCTGATTGTTTTAGAAAGAAAATTCTTACCTGTTTTTGTGACTAACCTGGAAACACTGTCAGGAGGCTTTCACACTCTTAGATGCTCACTGTGTGGAATTCTTGTAAATGTAAAATCTGGTTTGTCTGGGCTCTTTGCACCAGCATTGTTCAGGGTCAGATGAAGTTGTGTGAAGTACAGGAAGTGTTTCTGAGATTTCATTCCTTTCTTTGTACTCGCAGCATTTTTTTGCCAAATTAACTAATCAAATAATACAATTTAATTACTAATTAAGATAGCTATGAAATATACCACATTCTTCTTTTCACTTATTTTGTGAATGACCCCTTCTTCCACTTTTGCTTTACCATCCACTCTTGCTTTACCACTTCCTTGAGGTTTGGTTGGTTTTTTTTTCAGAAAAAATAGTAAGTTAGTAGTCTCTCCTCTGTTAGTGATGCAAATACAGCTTATTCAGACCTTCTCAGTAAGGGGCTAGAATATAAAAAGAAATGCAGGAAACCTGCAGGTTTTTCTGATGAAATTGAACATCCAAAGACCTTTTTTGTCAATGGGAACACTTAAGCATGGTTAGAATAATACCATTGGAGTTCTGTAGAAGCATCATTTTTTTTGATGATAGATTCATCTATGCCTTGACTTGAAAAGTTTGAGCCATCAGGACTCACTCTAGAAATTAATCTTAAAACTATGAATAGATATTTGGCTGGATTGTGATATATACTTAGCATCTTTTAGGACTGTGTATGTCAATGGTCATCTCTTCCAAGATGTTCTTAAAGTAAGAGCAGTATTGATTTGTTGACTTTTGCATTTATTCACCTACAGATTTACTGCTTAGCAGTAAATAGCTTATTGTATTAAAAGTGTGAAGTCCTTTTTGGATGAAAAATAATAGAACTATTTGATTTTGGCATCATCTCAATGTCATCATTTGGTAGTGCTGTAGATATTAAGGAGTTGATCAGTGACAAAGTACAGCAATGCTTCAGGAGAACTGTGGCAGCAGTCACAAATAACGTTTTCATAGTACTTCTGTGAAGAGAGTGCATGGGTATGAGCAGCGGAAATGTGCTCGCTCTTTTTAGACAGTATTCCTGAAAGGTTCTGTAGTGAGACACAGAAGCTTATAAGGTTCCTAAAACACCACTATCTTTGTCCCCTAGTAACAGGGAAGCAAAGGCAGGAGAAAAAGACAGGGGCACTTACGCTCTGAGTCTGTCCAGTCCCCTTCTACATACTGGAACTCGAAAGTCTCCTAGACTTTTCCTAGGGGCAAGAATGGTGTGACTTGTAATATTTCCTTTGATTCTGTTATGAACTAAAAGAATCAATAAGGACTAGATTTAAAAGGTCAACTTTTGGAGGACATATTATCCAGCAGCCTCTGCCAAATATATACTTTTATTCTATATGATGCCATTCTGAGCTGAGAAGGAGAGTTAAGAAAACTACATGTATTTATTTAGACAAATTGCAGTATCACCATAATTAATATGGAGTATAACTACACAGTTTCAGATATCCATTGATATCTATTTTTGTTGCTATTTGAAGCATCAAATAATGGAGTTTACAATATGTGATCTGCACAGTTGGAGTCAAGGACAATGAAGGTCCCTGAACAAAAAACACTTAGAACCCTATTCTTTCACATTTCACGGGGAAAGGAATCTTGAGAGCCCTAAAATCTTGAACAAGTTCCTTCAGAAATAAAGCTCAGGACAGATCCAGTAAAATAATTATATTATATATAT
>NW_010130074.1:0-1999 GCF_000699245.1 Pterocles gutturalis
ATTCTGTGTGATTCTGTGATTCTGTGACAGCACAGAATGAAGAAAGAGTGAAATGACCGAATAGTCCTCCAATACAGGTATTCAAAAGAAAACGTTCATAGATAACTGGGCATAAATTCAACAATCAGAAGGTGAAATATACCTTCTGCCAGAAATAAACATAAGATGCAGAGCATCTAGCCAGAGTGCAGAAAGAAGCTACGTGAGAAACTAACAAAGACATCAGACATTCCATTTACACACAGGGTAGGTTCATCTGGAGCTCAGGTTGCTATGAACTGCCACAGTTGTTCAACCAAGGCTAAATTTTATAAAACATACTGACTTAACTTAAACTGCTATAATTTACAAAGTTATTTCGTAACTGAAGGGCTGTCAGTTTGGGGAATTTGATGCAGGCTTCTGGTTACCCACATAAAACTTAAGCAGAAGGATGAAAAGCTGACATACACCCCCAGGCACAACAAAGCTCATCCATGCGCTGGTTGCAGCACCGCACACTCCTACAGGTGCCAGTGTCAGACCGACTACCACTTTCCAACGTGAGGTACTGAAGCTCTAATCACCACCAATCACATTCAGAGTACATACACATACTTTCTCATTTGAATATCTTTATTTACCAGCTATTTTTCATTTGTCTTTCTCCCCGCTTCTCTGGACCTGTGCTAGCTTCATGAACTCCTTTAAGAAAAGCCTGTAATTAGATCCTCTTCTTGTACATCTGCTCCTTACCACCCATTTCCCTAAACTGATTCACCTTTCCAAGCTACCTTTCAGAGTTCTCAATTGAGAGCAACAGCTTTGCACATCATTGTGGGAAAACTCTACAAAGTCGTCTGCTAAAGTGCAGTGCAATGGGAAAAGGAAAACAATTGTTGGGATCTATCCAGAATGAGATAGAAACCAGCAGTGACACTGTTTAAATTAATAGTATGGCCTCGCCCAGAATATCAGTTTCATTTTTGTTTCCTTTATCTCAGAAATAACGCAGCAGGAAGAGAAATAATTCAAAGAAAGGTCAGCAGAAATTTAACTAGAAGGCATAATTAGAAACTGGGTCTCCTTAGCTCAGAAGGAAAAAGATTTCATGCAGTTATATAAAACAACAAACTGCATAGGGAGCAAAACAAGAGTTCCCACTTACTGCATCTGGGAATACAAGGACATGACAAATCCGAAAAGCAACTAGTATCTCTAAAGCAATCTTTACAAAAAAGGCAGTGGGTGCTGGGGAATAAATGAAACTGCACATGGAATTCAGCAGGGCATAACACGAGAGATACTGGTACAGATAAAGAAAACATCTGCAAATGAAGGGCTGGTAGCACCAGTGATATTTTGATGACTCAGACATAATTTAGAGACTATAGCCATGCCAGGCTGAATGATTATTCTACAAATTTGAGACAGAGAAGAATCTGGCCTCTGAAAGTATTCCACCTGTTCAGTGCAGGAGAGGGCATGGCAGTTCCGCAGGTGTAGAAGCTGTAGCCCCTCTGTAAGGATAAAGATGGTGATCTCCACAGAGCTGGTGCATCAGGCTGGTACCAAGCCTGTAATCACTGACAGCACAAAGGAGATTTTTCTTCCAGGTTCCCACAATTGCATAAGGCCATGATGGGTGTTTCTGTGTAGATCTGTTAGCTTTTCCTCTGTGTTCAAATCGGAAAGCATAAATTGGGTTTTTGCCATTCTTTGTACAGTGGGATCTATTCTATATGCACAACGTGGTTTGTAAGACATTCTAAGAGTACCATCCACATGTTGCAGATTGGTCTTCTTTCACATGGGTACAGACAATTTCTACACCTTGTCCACCACTAGATCTCTCACAGCAGCAGGGGTTCTAGCAACAGTCAGCTTACTGCAGTATAAGAGGTAAGTCCTCATTCAAAAGTAAAGATGCAGTCATTCTAAATAATTTTAACACTGTGTACTCCAGCAGTAACAGAACAAAAAGTGTTCAAGGAAAGGGCTTCTTCAAATACATTGCAGA
>NW_010130075.1:0-3875 GCF_000699245.1 Pterocles gutturalis
ATCCAAGTCATTGATGAATATATTGAATACATAAATTACATGAAGAAATATTTCCTGGGGAAAAGCAGCCTTCAAGAGCACTTTATTTTGAGCATAACATATTCATGTGGATCCTTTAAAAGACAGGTTTATATTTTAAATGGTTTGCTACTGCTGAAGCAGCCTTGTTTTTCAGCAGCATCCTAGTCATTGCTTTGTCAGCTGCTGGCTCTCTCTCAGTGGCACCAAAGCAAGCAGCACCAAGTGTACTGTGAGCTGCTATGACTTGGGTTGCTCTAGGGAAACTGTGCCGTCAAGCTTCAATACGCTTCTAGAAGAAAAGCCACTCCTGTGGTGACAGGCTAGCAGCTTCCAGAGCTGACATCTCTCACTCATACATAGAAAGTGGAAATAAAACACATGATGGTGTCAAAACCACTTTCCATCTCACACTGGGAAGTAAACTAATTATTTTTAACTTGAAAATCCACCACCATTTAAAATCCTCTGCAGAATTAGGTTTAGATTTACCTTTACATTTGCTTGGAATTCAGTGTGCTTTCTGTAAAGCACAGTCACTGCAAAATTTCTCTCATTTTGGGATTCTTCACTCATTCATTTTCTTACAAAAAAAGAGTAGAAAATAGAACAGCATAAAACCCCCTGTGTCCTTCCTTCATCCCTTATTGTTTGCTTCTCTTACTCTCTTGCAGAAGGGCTCTTGACCCATGTGAAAATACATAATTAAATGGAAACTGTATTAGCACACTTGGCAGAGCAACTGCATAGAAAAAATTAATAAACCAAAGTTAATACCTGGGCAATTTATATCAGACCATTTTTAACTGCTGGCTGTCTTGACCAGTACCAACTAGAAACACGAAAAACCACAGCTTCAGAAGGGCAAACCCTAAATCGGGAATGCAGGCGGGCAAGCTAGACAACAGAAAGAGGCAAGTCTTGGGACTTTGAGAAGAAACTTTGGTGAAAGATAAGCCATGTCCTATCACCTTTATCTTTCTTTTAGGGAAATTGTACCAAGCAAATTCAACTGACAGAAAATTCCTGTATGCTTAAGGGGTTAATTAGTTATTGCAGATATCAATATCTGACTGTTGGCTTGTGTAATGTCCCTAATGAAGATGTTTGGGCACTGATAGCAGAAAGCACAGTATACTCAATAAGCAGCTAACCTGTAGGATGAAGCTAAGTTTAAATGCGTAAGCCTATATATTATATGCTATATATGCCTAGCTTGCATGAAGTCAGAAATGTACTCCACACCAAGATGAACAGGCTGATTTTGACAGTGATATGCCTGCTACTGTACTGGAGCTGGATATATAGCTCAAGAGCAAAGCAGTAAATTTGGAATAAGCATGAGATGTTAGGGTTTTGCTGTCAAACTCCAGGTATCACCTGATACTCCAAGTAACAAACAAGGTTTGTTTCTTCTGTATCAGAGTTACTATATACCTATTCCACTGTTAGCGAGCAGACAACTGGAAAATAAAGAGCTGTGTGCTCATAGATGAGCATATTCCTGGCCACTCATGTTGTTTCACATTTTTATGCGACGGACTGATACTCTTTCAGTGCTTTCAAGGGAAAAGACCAAATTATGAAACTGCTTCCCAGCTTGTGCACAGATGATGGCGGTAATGCAGCAGAACTGGTTGTCAGCAGCAGGTTTTTTTCCTAACAAGAAGAAAGAGTCATAGCTTTTCCTATATGCTCTTCATGCATGCTCAAAAGTACTGCGTTCACATTACTAGCAGCTCATGGCTGTAGGTCTGCTCTTTGCAAGAAAAGCAGCTAGGCTGTTCTAATAATGAGATATTTATAAAGAAAGATTAAGTGCTAGGGGCACAGAGCATTATTACTGAACCAAATGCTTCAAAATGTATGCCAGGTCTCTAAATTGGTTATGACACCAGTTTAAGATTTGATATTAAGAAAGAAATCAGGTTCTTTAAATTTACCTTTGTAATTTTGAGCCATTTACTGCTCATGTTTTCAAGGTTTTGCTCACAACCAAGTTGTTCATTTTGAAAAGACTCTCACATCATCGCAGGACCACAGTAGCTAACTTTACTACAGATAAGCCATGCTGACAGTGCAGGGTGAGCATATTGACTGTGCTTTACAGAAACCATAGAAACAACAGATACACTAAAATCTGGCACTCTCCATTTCTCTTCTTCTTGTGAATTTCTTTAACCTGGGGATTGCTGGTTTGGATCAAACATCTCTATTCTCTCACAAGTGATCTACCCCACTTTAGCAGGAAGTCAAAGGAAAATACCAGCTCATGATGTCACAGGGGGAAAGGACCACTCCAGCTCCTGAATGAATGATGTAGGAATGACGATGGAACTGTGTTTATTTAACCTGTATAAATGAATCACAGAATCATAGAATGGTTTGAGTTGGAAGGGACCTTAGAGATCATCAAGGTCCAACCCGGCTGCCATGGGCCTCCCACTAGCCCAGGTTGCTCAAAGCCTCATCCAGCCTGGCCTTGAACACCTCCAGGGATGGGGCATCCACAGCTTCTCTGGGCAACCTGTTCCAGTGCCTCATCACCCTCACAGGAAAAAATTTCTTCCTAATATCTAATCTGAATCTACCCTCTTTCATCTTGAAACCATTACCCCTCATCCTATCACTACACTCCCTGATAAAGAGTCCCTCCTCATCCCTCCTGTAGCCCCCTTGAAGTACCAGAAGGCTACTATAAGGTCCCCCCGGAGCCTTCTCTTCTCCAGGCTAAACAACCCCAGCCCTCTCAGCCTGTCCTCACAGGGGAGGTGTTCCAGCCCTCTGACCATCTTCTTGGCCCTCTTCTGGACCCACTCCAACAGCTCAACGTCCTTCTTGCGTTGGAGGGCCCAGAGCTGGATGCAGTGCTCCAGGTGCGGTCTCATGAGAGCAGAGCAGAGGTGCAGAATCACCTCCCTTGCTCAGAGGAGAAGGCTGGGGGCAGATCCGACTGCAGTCTTCCACTGTCTAAAAGGAGTTAGAGTGAATACAGAGCCAAACTCTTCTCAGAGGGACACCGCAAAAGAACAAAGCAACGGCCACAAATTGCAACAAGGTTAATTCTGATAATGGAACCGTTGTCACTGGGAGAGTGCTCAAGCACTGGAACAAGTTGCCCAACACGCTGTGGCCCTCTATCACTGGAACTGTTCAAAACTTGACTGATGTGTCCCTAAGCAAACTGCTTTGGCTCAGGAATTAGCCCCACTTGGAGCAGAAAGTTGGATCAGATGACTTCTGAGAGTCCCTTCCAACCTGTGCCCTCCATGGTTCTGTGACAGGGACAACACAACTTGTCAGACAGCTCACATGCACAGGATGAACAGAGACACAGTCAACAGACCAACGCAGTGACAAATGTCCTGACGGGCAAGGGGTCCCAGGAAGGCTGGACATTCTTCAAGAGGGTGGTTTTAAAAGCACAAGAACAGTCTGTCCCCATCTGTAGAAAGAAAAAGTGGCAGAGAAGACGACCAGGCTGGCTAAACAAAGAGCTTTTCCTGGGACTCAGGGGAAAAAGGAGAGTCTACAACCTCTGGAAGAAGGGTCAGGCAACCCAAAAAGAGTACAGGGATCTTGCCAGGTCATGCAGAGTTAAAATTAGGAAGGCAAAAGCCCAACTGGAACTCAACCTGGCTGCAGTGGTAAAAGATAATAAAAAATGTTTTTACAAATACATTAACAACAAAAGGAGAGCTTTGGAGAATCTCCATCTCTGTCTGGATGCAGGAGGGAACATTACCACCAAGGACAAGGAAAAGGCTGAGGTGCTTAATGCCTTCTTTGCCTCAGTCTTCAGTAGTCAGACTAGTTATCCTCAGGGTATTCAACTCCCTGAGCTGGCAGGCAGGGAC
>NW_010130076.1:0-16311 GCF_000699245.1 Pterocles gutturalis
CAGTAATGTAAAAAGTATGGCCTCTTACAGCGATAAGGTAGTTCTTCAGCAATAACCATTTGATATACATGGTCTGTACCTTTCCTGCTCACTTCCTCAGTTATTGTTAGATTTACTTCCTGTATTATGTGACCCTCGACTTAAAGCCACCTGTTCCCTGTTCAGCTCTTCTCTCTCCTTCATTCTTCTTCCCCTTCCCTTTGACAAATTTCTCCATTGCCCAAATTTACCACCTCTACAGGATGCTTAACCACTAACTAAATACTAACTAAAAGAATTTCTGCTTGAGCTGCTTCTAGAAATGAGTCAATGTTTTTCTGTTTCTGTAGAAGACAGCAAATTATGAGTAGTCACTACTGCTTTCAGTCTGTAATCTTTAATTGATTGGTTAGTCATTCAACTGTTAAGATTTTTAGTCCTTAAAATTGTAAATGGGGTGTGGGTGGAAAGAAGATTGTGGTTGATTACAAGGCTGGAATGTTTTTCCTCCTTTTTTGTTTTGAAGAGTTATTGCAGTCTGCGATGATACCATTTCAGAAGCTCTCTAGAAGACTGTAGTAAACCCAAATCAACTGCAACTCTGTTTAATAAACTGACCTTTTCCTTTAACAAGAGCCCTTCCTCTTCAATAATTTTTTCCTGAAAATGGCTTTTGTTTGCTGTTGCTTAAGAAAATATGAAGCAGAAAAAGCAGATATACTCAGTAGGAGTTCTCACTGGATTATTAAGAACATAAAAAGTAGGTAATAACTGAATGTTATATTGAGATTTGGGCTAACATTAGAGTTCTTGAAAATTTCATTAAAGTAAAAAGTCGTTAAAGTAAACTCTGTTTTCTCAAAGCCTTTAGAAGGGAAATGGCGTATCTTGAAAATTATATGGTAGTTTATTCTATGTATTTCACACACAAAAGAAAAGTAAAAAAAACCCCACCATTGTGAACTTGAAAGGGATTTCACATTTCAGGTGTCTTTATCCTTTTGTTTGAATGTGTAAGCATCCTGCAAAAGAGGAGGGAAAAGACTTGGTTCAGAAGAACCTTTATGATGAGCAAAGGAGCTGATGTTTCTGCTGCTCAGGTAACTGGTGCTTAGTAAATTGCACATTAATGGTTTAATGGCAACAAGATGCTGAGTCCCTCTTGAGAAGTGATCTTTTGCAGGGAGAAGAACCTATGTATATGTCCTGGTGGACAGCAGGATGACCATGAGCCAGCACTGTGCTCTCGTGGCCAAGAAGGCCAATGGCATCCTGGGGTGTATCAGAAGGGATGTGGTCAGTAGGTCGAGAGAGGTTCTCCTCCCCCTCTACTCTGCCCTGGTGAGACCGCATCTGGAATATTGTGTCCAGTTCTGGGCCCCTCAGTTCAAGAGGGACAGAGAACTGCTGGAGAGAGTCCAGCGCAGAGCCACGAAGATGATGAAGGGAAGGGAGCATCTCCCTTAAGAGGAAAGGCTGAGGGAGCTGGGTCTCTTTAGTTTGGAAAAGAGGAGACTGAGGGGTGACCTAATCAATGTTTATAAATACGTAAAGGGTGAGTGTCAGGAGGATGGAGCCAGGCTCTTCTCTGTGACATCTAGTGATAGGACAAGGGGCAGTGGGTTCAAGGTGGAATGTAGGAGGTTCCACTTGAATAGGAGAAAAAACTTCTTTACGGTGAGGGTGACAGAGCACTGGAACAGGCTGCCCAGAGAGGGTGTGGAGTCTCCTTCTCTGGAGACATTCAAAGGCCGCCTGGATGCGTTCCTGTGTGATCTGATCTAGGTGTTCCTGCTCCGGCAGGGGGATTGGACTAGATGATCTTTCGAGGTCCCTTCCAATACCTAACATTCAGTGATTCTGTAATATAGAAGCTTTGAAATAGACTTGAATGTAAAAGCAGTGTAGTGAAGGTTGTTTAGAGAACATTGCAGAAATCCTGGAACACTTCTTTCAGGATACTTTAATGAAGACCTGAATTTTTTAAATCAACAAAACGCACTAATTTCTTTTGGTACGAGAAGAAGCTGGCTTCAAAGTCCTCTGGGATTAACATGATGTTTGAACAGTTATGTGTTCCCAAGCTTATTTTTAGATGCTGAAATGTACTGAAATACTAATGAAAATAGAAAAAAAAATGATTTGCCATTTCTTTTTTTGTTGTTCTTAAATATGCTTTTTAGAATTATTTATAAAAATGTGGTTATAGTGGTGTATTTTTCACTCTTACATTGTGATGGAAGATTACATTTAAATACTTTTATCTTGGATTATCCTTATCTATCTATATCTTTTCTCATTTATCAGTAGTTCACTGCATACTTCAAAGAGGGATGTGTAGGAACAAAACAGATTTATGTAAATAGCTTTTTGTACTTGCCCTCTCACAAGTTTTCTTGAACAAAATATTGTTTCCTTTGTGTGTTTGGAGTTACTGAACAGTCAGAAAGGTATCTGAGCCTACTTACAAAAAGCAGGCAGTTACGGAAGACTATCAGCCAATAAATGGACTACAAGTACTTATTACAACATTTTTTTCACCCTTACCTGGAGGGAGTAAAAATATTTAATTGTTTCTCTGCTAGACAGGGTTTAACTTCAGTCTTTGACTGGTATGCAGTTGCCAGGTACACTTTTTTTGACTGAGAACATTTGCTTTCTGGAGGCTTGTCAGAACTGGTTCCTTCTGATGACAAGCAAGATGATGAACAAGCAGCATTCATTTGAAAAAGTGTAGATGCATATGTTTCTTTTCCCTCGGACAATTTTTTTTGTCTGTTCATGTAAATTTAATACACACAAGCTATTTTTTACCTTTATTATGAGAGCATATTATAACAGTGCATGATGATTAAGTTGTTAATGTCAATTAAGGCAAAACTGTATAACTGAACAAAATCAAACTGCCTGTAGGCTAGTTTTATGGACTAACATGTTTTCCTCTTAGCAGGCGGAATTCCAAGCTTTAATTAGACTATGTAGAGAGTGGTATATTTTGTAACCAACAGACTTGTATAGTACTACTGCAGGAGAAGTAGTAGATAAATTTGTGTGGTTTTGTAAAAGACTTTGTAAAAGATATTTCAGTAACATGCTTCATAGTGGATTTACTTATACCTCTGAAAGCTGGCTACTAAAAGTGGATAGTTGCACTGATTTACTTAGGCCCATGTTTAAAGCATTTTGTTAAGTGTTATCTGTCTTCAGTACTTGACAGTAAATTTAATGTGTTCTCATAAACTATAAGTAGGACCTTTTGGTGGTCCAGTTAGTCTTGCTTAGTAATTCAGTTTGTGAAAGATCAACGCCTTTTTGTTTTAGAAAGTTCTTACTCTCTTATTTACAAAGAATTATAGTGTTCAGCTATGATGAAGCCTAAAAAGGATGTATTAAATCCTATTTGTTTTTTGTATAAAATGTATTAAATCCTATTTGTTTTTTGTATAAAATATTACATTGATCCCTCTTTACTTTTGGGCCTCAGCATTTGGCAACCTGTCAAAATCAAATGCATAAATGTACCCGACAGACTTTTTCTGGAGCAGCAGCAACAACTTGAAACATTTAAGTGTTGGAGGGAGATGGATTGAGGAAGACATCTAAGTTTCTCATGACTGCACATTGGTTCATGGTTTCTATGGCCTGGATGTGCCACTAGGAAACAACACAGTTTAATAAACTGTTAGCTTCTGGAGAAAATGGTGTGAGGAAAGAATAGAGCACCATGCCCAAACTTCTCCTGGAAATTGACATCCAGCGGTATCCGTTATTCCTGATAAGTGTACTAACAATCCTAGTAATTATGTGCTGCAGTTCAAGTAGGAGCAGTCTGTGTAGACATAATGCACACTTAATGTCCACATTATCATTGGTGCATTGGAAGATGTTACTTATCAAAAGAAATCAGGCATAACTTCTAAAAGATGCTCTAGGTAATTACTTTAAGAATCTTATGATAAAGTACCTTTACTTTGCAAAGTGAAATGCTCAAGAATCTAGGGCTTTCAGTTAGGCTTCTTGCGTGTTCCTGTGCTTGATCTCTTGTCACTTTACTCCGTGAGACCTTGCCATGTTAGTATGTAGAACACAGAACTAAGATTTCATTAATTTACGTAAGTTATGTTGAGAAAAGGGAAATTTAAACTACAAACTTATTCTGGTGCTTATAAAAATTTATGTATAGTTTAGAAAGGTGGTACTTAATTTCTGTGAAGCTGTTACTATTCAGTGGAAGGATTTGGAATTTTTTTGTCAAGATCCTAGGATAAAACTTTTTTTTCATAAAGATACATCTATCATGTACTGTTGGTGTGTGGACAGTCTTCTCAGTCTGTTAAGCTGCATATCAATGCCACCTTTTGAGAGGGGCAAGATCCATTATCCACATGCTTTGGAGAGACAGATTATATTTTAGCTATTCCATTGTTGGTCTGTGATTGATTGGGTTTGCTTGTTGGACCCCAGTCCCATGGAGCAATAAAAGATGTAAACAACCTTATATACTCTAGTCTTACCGAACTGAGGTTTAAGTTTCTTAGTTTTTTTTAATTAACAGTCATTTTGGAAGAAACATTCAGACTTCCCATGTGGCTTGGAAGTAGTGGGGTTAGTTTGGCTGGTAGTAGGTTAGCGTACTAGTTTTTAGGCTTTGGCAGAGAGGCGTTGTTTTAAATGTTGTTTTTGTTTTTAAATCAGGAACCAATGAAGTCGAGAGCACCTCAACTACATTTGGAATACAGATTCTACAAGCAGCTAGGATCTGGAGGTAAAAAGCAGTGTCATGCATTTTACTGTGACATAATCCAGGATCAATTTTTGACGCAAGTTTTCTGATTTAGGGATGTAAATCTATTTTTAAAAGTGTCCATATTTGCTTAAAGCAGAAAAAAGCCCCATAAGTCAGTGTATTAATGTATACATTTTTCTAGTATTGGAAGACTTTTTTTGTTCTACTCTTCAAAGTGTGTCTATAAAATCCTAAGGCAATTTGATAAATCTTAAATATCACAGAACTTGTGTCCATATGGGTATACCTTAAACTAAGTAGTCTTAGACTATTCCCAGTGTGTTCTCTTTGAATAAACACTATAAATGACCAAACTGCTAATCTACTAATCACATATTTTTATTTAAAGTTGCTATAATATTTAAATAGCTTCTGTCTCAGTTTTACTTTGCTTCCATTGATACAGTTTATATTGCTGTTAAGTAGTTTTAAGCCTCTTAAATACTTCTTAAAAAGGTTAACTTCAAATGCAGTTGAAGATTCACTTCCCTCCGTACTTTTACACCTAGAAATTCTCTCATGATGGTCCCCTCAATGATCCAGTTATCACCTTTTGCTTTTATAGGTGAGCCTAATACCTAAAACTTTTCACATTTTGTACCTTTCACAAAAATGTATCTAGTCAGTTAGCAAGATGTGAAACTTCTTAAATTAGGAAGGTGAATACAAATCTTCCCTAAATGTTACCCTCTAGGAAAAAAAAAAAAAATCTATCTTTTCCTTGAAAATGTTCCTTTAATTCCTAGGATATTTTTTCCTAGGTCATGTAGTTAGTTATTTTTTCCTTTTTTTACTAATGTAGAAGTTTATTGTATAAAATGGACTACTAATAGTTGTTTTCTACATGCACACTCATTTTTTTTCATATGGAAGGCAGCTTGGATTTTGTAATGGCAACTTTATTGTAGTTTAAGCATAACTTTAATGTGCTATTTAAGATGAAAAGTAATTTCTAAAAGTCAGGGAACACAAAATGAACATGCCCATACCACTTTCATTTTGTTGCCTTGAATGGGTGTGTTGTGATGAATTTTAATACTTTTAAAATAGTACTTTCAAATAATGAGGATCATATGCACATTGATGCACAGACTGGATCGTGTTTCTGTAGCTAGGTAGCTTTAAAAATGTTGTGCTCTTCTTTAAAGACCCTCTCTAGGGAAACATACATTCCAATACTTTCAATTTGTATAGGACTTTTTTTTTTGATGTTGTAATATGCAAGCTCTGCAACCAGGAATCTTTAGAGATAACTCTTTGCAAGACATTGTCTATTTCTTTTCATAGATGGAAAATTAAGTTGTAGAATGTCTAGTCAGAATGTTGAGTCTTATATGCTTGCTAATTGGAGAAAGTCATGAGGGTATAATATCTGATTTTTTGTACATTTTTTTTTGTGAGTGGTAAATCGTCACCATACACTAGACTAGCATTGTGAAATAGCTGATAAGTGGAAAGCAGAGATCTTAATTGCTTACCTAATGAGACATGGTAACTCACAAGTTAGGGACAGTATCCAGCTGTGAAAATGAAGATATAACTATGTAAAATTGCAAAGGAGCTGTGTAGTGGAGGCAAGAATAAAGCTGTAATTACTAGTTCGCACTGCAGAAAATAAGCAGTACTTCACAGACATAGGAAACCCTGGCAGGAGTATTTATTGGGAAAAATGGCTTAGCAAATGTAACTTTGTTTACCTTTTTGTTTACTGAATAATATTGGGGAACTGTATTTAACATAAGAACGCAGGCAAGTCAAAGTTAGTCTGCTTTATTTTGGATATCATTCAGTCTTTGTAACCCTGTTGGTTGGTTGCAACAACTTCATTGTTCTCTCTGTTGCCTAACTGAAGTACCGTAAGGGAGAATGATCTCTGTGATTCTTTGCATGAAGATGAGGAGACCTTTGGGATGAAAACAAGAAGGTAAAGCTGATAAGTTACTAGCCATCTTCAGTATTTATGAAGAACCTTGTTACAGACCTCTGTTTTTGAGGTAACCGGCTTTTATTCCAGAGTGAAAGCCTCCCCCCCCCCACAACAGATGTAGAAACCTGTAAGCTTCTTTGTGAGTCTTGTGTGACTTTATCAGGCATCCCGTTTAAGACTCATATTAATGGGTTTTTGGGAAATAGTCATCATGGAGAAAGTAGTATTCATGCTCCTATCTTCTTAGAGAGAAGTTAAAAAACCTTGCTAATTCCTTGTCTTTATGTAGCACTTCTCCCATCTTTGCAGGAGTTGGAGTCTCAAGCTCAGGAAGTTATGCTGCCTAAGATTGTTTTAGAAAAAAAAGTTGCAGATTTATATAATTTCTGTCCTCATGTAATTTGAGGCAATTGATTTTATTTTGCTGATTTTTTTGTGACATACGTGCTTACTGTCAAATGTAGATTAAGAAGTTTTGTCACATGAACAGTTGGAACACCTAGTGGTGAAAGCTTGATGGACCAAGTGAATAGATTAAGGAAGCAGCTAATCTTTCTTAGACAGAACAGGATAAAAATCTTATGCCAGATCTCTGCATATAGATGGTGTTGCTTTATGAGCAATGGTTGTACTTTTGTTAGAGAGAGAGAGTAAATTGAAGGGGGTGTATCTTCAGTGTGCAAGTGGCAGAAGAGTCCATCATAGGAGGTATAAAAATAGCTGTTATTGTTGTAAGGAATTTGAGGTAGAGTAATTGTGAGCAGATAGGAGGTTTCTCTGAGAAATTACTAATTACCCATTATACTAGAAGTTCCAGTTGTATGGAGCCTTCTGGCTTCTAAGTTAAAAATCCTCATTTACAGGCTTTCTTAATCATGATGAAGTAGTAATTTCTTTAGCTTGTTTGTTTTAGCTTAGTCCTGTTTATTCACACAGGACTTCTTGTAATTTGTCTGATTGCTTTATACCCGAGTGTGGACTGCTTATTTTGCATTTAATTGTGTTAAATAGCTTTTCCACTTGTTCTCCTCGTGTATACGTGCATACAGGTGTATTAACAGCAAGTGACTACTAAAGATGGTAGCAGAAGCAACTGATGAAAAGGCAATAGTACTCCCTTTCTTTCCCAGTTTTGTAAGCAGAACCATTATTTCCTATAAACAAAACTTTATTTTTCACAAAAAAAAGTACTAATTCCACAGGTTATGTTACAAACAGACTCATGCATAGTGTGAAATAACCTGAAGGTTATTGGATAAAATACTTGTAGCCTCTGTGAGGTCCCAGTTTATTTGGGGTTGGCATGGGGAGGGGCGAGAGACATTAACATGTGGATACAAGGTTCTTGGAAGAAAATAAGGTTATTTTCATGAAATATATTCCTGAAAGCAAGTGGGGAAAAAAAAAGGTATTGGGCAACAGATTATTGTACCTTTCTAAACCTTTTTAACAGAGCATCTTAGGGCTTCCTCTGATCTTGTGAGTGCCCTTGATGGAAGGAGTAGCGTTTTGAAACTGTATGTTTTCTTGGTATTCCTTTATCTCCAGCCAGTATTTATCTGCTACAAGTTACTTACTTATTCTTGTAATATCCCTTTTTCTTTTTCTTCTAATGATGTTGTGACTTATATTTTTTTATTATTATTATTAATTTCTGTGATAAGAATCTTGCTATTCTGCTTCTTGAATGCCATGAAGATGGAAGACATGCTTGAGTGAAAAAATTGTTTGATCTTTTATCGTGCTACTTCTGGAAAGAACAAGGAAAAAATAGACATGAAGTGTGATAGGTGTGAAGTTTGTATACAAGGACTTCTGAACTGAGAGTATTTATTCTTTGTATTTAATAAAAAGTACTTTTGACTTGCATGACAAAGCATTAACACTTCAAAACTGTATTCCTTTAGAGAGAATCTGCTCATAAAGAAGGTTTATAATCTGTAAATTTACTCTCAAATATGCTTTTTACTGAACATGACTGTGAATGTGCAGTAGCATGTAGGAGTTTGTTAGGAAAAAAAATTTAAAAAATCTTTCTTAAACAGGAAACTTTGAATGTACTTTTGGGCTTTTTTGAAACATCTAATTATTCAGGGGAATGGATATAAAACTTATTAAAATAGTTGTTAAATTAGTTTAAAGATATAGCTTATTTTAGTCATGTCATTATTTAGTTTTCATTTAAGTTTTATATACCAAGAGTTTTATGAGACTGTTACTATGGTACCTGTCTATAGCAAAAAGGAATATCCATTGTTAGATTTTAGTTTTCCATTTGAGCTCATTGTTGAAAGAGACAAAGATCTGTTCAGCTGTGGATTATCCTGCTTGTGAAACTGCTATGTTAGTGTTTTAGAGAAGGTAGATGCTCAGTACTGTTAATGGTATTTTACTTTTCTTAACTTTTGTACTTCTTTTAGCTGAAGTCCAGTTAACACTTCGACTTTTACAACTGGCAGTCAAACACTTTTCTTTACAGGGTAACTATTGGCCAGTGTATGTATAATATAAGTATTTGTGTACTATGGAAAAATGTGATGCATTTTAAAAGGTTACGGCTGTATGTATAATATAAGTATTTGTGTACTATGGAAAAATGTGATGCATTTTAAAAGGTTATGGCTAGTGTGAAATTAGTGTGAAGTATTGCATTTTGTACATGAGAATCTTTTTCATGGTTGGTACTAACAGTCGTGGTAAATGCACTCTGCATTGCTGTATAAAAATATAATTTTCAGTTTTGAAGTCGTGAGAGCCTGCCTTAGATATAACAGAATCATACTACTTGGACAGTGGTAATGAAAAAGTTACCTGGTTGAAGAAGATTGCAGTGCTGGCATGATGTGATTTGGGAAGATACAGAAATGTTACCAGATCACTTGTGTACATATGGGCTAGTAAACGCTGTTAGTCTGGGGGGAAAATAAAAGTATGTATGTAATCTTGAGCAATTGCGGCCGGGGAAGTACTAAGTATTTGTGCATGGTGGTCAACTGCTGTTGTAGAGGAGGTGAACCTCCTCACTATTTTGGTAATCAAGCTCAGTAGAATATTTATTTTAGCATGTCAGGCATGTCAGCATTCCCCAGATTGCTGACTGTGTTTTCATTTGTGAATGTGGCAAAGTCAGTTTGAAATACTCTGAATTTCTGATTTTTTTTTGAGTGCCTTAAAGCTTGCTTGATCTGGAACACTTCTTTGTTATAAGTTACACAGGTTAATGTTGACTGTTAGGGTAGACATTTTTGTTTTTAGTTTTTTTCATTGCTTTTTGTGTTGAAAAGGTGTTTGTTAGGCTGAAGGCCAAGAGTGAAGTTCAGTACTTCAGTGTTCAGTGCTTGAGTTTCAGTTCAGACTATCTTGAGAGAGTGTGTGTGTGTGAGATTTGAATGTCCAATGACACCTTTTCAATTTTTTTTTTGTACAGCTCTATTCAGGGTATAGAATGCATAAGACAGACACTGGCACTGAAAGGGAGGCTGTCTTTTGTATTTAAGATAGTGATAGGTGATTTTTTTTTTTTAATTTTTCACTGTGAACTAGTAAAATCCTGCTTTTATATGGGAGAAGACGATGGGATTTCAGGTTGCTGTTGAGATTGCCTGTAGCTCATGCCCTGAGCCAGAGCCACCTTGCCTTCTGCTTCAGCCTGTGGATGAAAATGCAGCACAGCATGGTTTCATCACAAAGTATCAGCATCTGTGCTCTGCCATAACTCTTCCCAAGGTGAAATTATAATTGTTTTATTATAAACTCTTTAATTTCTTTCTCAGTTGGTAGATTGTAAGTGGCGTACTAGGTTGCTGTTCTACCATATCATGAGGAAATATCTCAATAACAAGTCTGCTTGTAGTGCTAGAAGTCAATTGTAGCTAGATTAATGTGGCAAATGACCATTTTTCTTCATGGATCTTATAGAAACAATGTAGAATAATTTATCCCATTCTACATTTAAAAAAATGTTTTGGGGTTGGCATCCTGCACTTGCTGTTACTATAGGGTAAAAATTAAAGAAGTTACCAGGGTTTGGAGAGAAGGTTTATACAAGAGTACTCTAAATGCGACATATATATGTTGAAATATTAATTAATTAAATGATCCCAGTACTTAGGTAACGTAGTAATAATTTATATTAGAATATAATTTCATTTCTAAAACAAGTGCATTATGTTTCTAACAATCAGTAACAATGAAAATTGAAGACAGAGTTAGCAAGTAACTCAGTTCAGGGTACTCTTAGTTGTACATATGTAAATCACGTATGGGTTCTTATGTGTGTGTGTCTTATGTTGTCTCACTTCATAAGCTCTCTATATCTTGCTAACAGTCATTCAGTATAAATGCAAAGTGTATTTTTTTAGTAACTTCACGTGAAAATTGCTTTGAGCTATACTGTAGGTAGGTAGGTGAGAATTTGCTTTTAAACTGAAAATGTTTTTAGTAATGCTGTCCTACTTTATTACTTTTGTTGTATTTTTGACGGGTTATTATGTAGGAGAATAAACAATAAGCAGTTAGTTGACATGTTTTTTAATCTCTAATAAAAACGCAGGGTGGTGAACTTAGAAAATCATGCCCTATGCTTAATTTAAAAATTTATTGTTAAAAGCACTTAATCAATAATGAATCTCTTGACTAAAGAGGTATCTCTTCATGTGCCCTGTTCATCTGTGTACTGATGACTGCTGTGGTTTTGTTGTGACCTTGTTTGGGAAAAAGCTGTCTCAGTTTTGAGTTTGGTTGCTGCCAATATACTTTAACAAGAAGGCTGAGCTGCTCAATTATTAATGTGAATATGCTAATATTTAAGTGAATGAATGATTATGATTACAGATTTTTTTTTTAAAGTATAGTCCAACAAAAACTATAAGAAATGTTGCTAGCAGTTTTTCTTGTTTTATGACAGTTCTTTCTAGTATTTGGCTTAAGAAAATGTATAAAATTTTCTCAATTTATTTTTAAAGTAACTTTTTCCCTTAGATGAAGTGCAAGACGTCCGGCAAGAATGGCAGCTGCATAATAAATGTAACTTACAGGTGCACACGTTAATGTTTCTGAGAAATAGTAATTACTGACCTGAAAAAGCATGGCATATACAAAAATTTGTTGTCATTTTGGAATGTGACATCACACAGATTTCAGAAATATGTCATGTTTTTTGTATAAAATATAATGGAAAGGTGTAATTGTGAAGGAGGCTTGATGGTACGGTTCACAGAACATGGTGAATGTTAGATAAATGGATATTTGATTTAATAAGGTTTACAATAAAAATGTGTGTCTAATTCTGTGTTAGTAATATGAATAGTTATGTTAGGTCTATTTAGTGGAAAAATCTGAGAGTTATATTACTATTTCTTATATTCGTGAACATATTCTTATATTTGTAAATAAGAAATGTAGTCTTAAGTGTTGTGGTGCATACCTCCAACATGGCATTTTATCAGTGTTTAAGCCATATTGCTTATATGGTGTCTCATTCCGTGTTTAGAGTTTTACAGTGCTGGGGTGATCATAGCTTCAGCAGCCATAAAATGCTACATTTCCAGAGATTGTATGGCCTTACGTGTGTGCTGCTTTGGTTCAAGTCAAAAACCACATATAGCACTATCCTGAATTTTGTAACTTTTGGAGCATTCAGGCCAGATGCTTTAGTTTTAGTGGGGAGTACTTGTGGTTGTGTCAGGTTGTTGAACTGCGTCTTTGACAGAGTACCAGTACAAATGTGTCGTGGAAGATGGCTGTTACTGCAAATCTTCGATCTACTCAGTTTAGGGTATTTTGCCTGTGTCCATATGTGATTTGCCACATATGAAAATTAAAACTACTGATAGAAGGCAGAAGTCACAGGAAGCTGAATACAGAACTGCTTTTTCTGCAAGTGTACTCTTGTGTATTTTACTGGCATTTTTGGATCTGATTTGACAGACAACCTAAGCAATAAGATATAACATGGATTGCATCAGTAGGTGTGTTTCTTGGCTGGCTTAGAGGAAACTGTAAAAGAAAACTAATATTACAAGAAACTGAAAAGCACTGAAAAGCTGTATTAGCTTCACAAATTTAGGCTGTATTTTATAGAGCTATTTTGCCAAGATATGGCTCAAAATTAAGTCAGTGGTAGATTGGGAACACAAGGTTAAGTACAAGTGGTATTGCCATTGACCTAATGCACCATGTGTGTTACATGTTTCTTTGACAGTCAGTCTCTGCTGCTTGTTTATCAAGTTAATTTATTTTACTGAATGAGGATAGGCACATGCAATAATTGAGGCTACTATGTAGTATCTGTGATAAGGCAAGTAGCTAGAATTTTTGCTTTAAGATGTAGATCTGTGTTCATGGTACTCATTATGTATATTGCATTAGATAATTACAGTGAACAGCACATAGCCTCAGGCTTGAATCAGGTTTGATGCTGAAGTTTTTGAAAAAGATAGCAGCCAAGGTGGTTAATGGTCATGAACCAGAAATAAATTCTACTTGTTTTTCTTTAAAATAAAGATGTTTGACAGATACACTTGTAAACTACTAATAATGTTTTCTTTGTTCTGATGTTTTTATCTTGTCATTGTTATAGAGGAAGTCAGACCTGTCAGCTTTAAAAACTTTCTGGACATCATGTACCCAAACATGGTGGACTAAAGCATTTGAGTGATAAATAAGTCTTGACAGATGACACAGGTGGTTCTATTCAATAACTCATTACTCGGTGTTAAGAAACTGGCAACAGGAGAAAACAACACTTGTTTTCCTTTTCCACTCTCTGAATATAAAACAAAGTGTAAGTCTGTCTTACTAATAGCAAAATATAGTAGGGATTGCAGTGTGTACAGTTATGGAAAAAATTGCTAACTGGAAGATGTGTGCCCCTGATTTGATATTTTGATGATGATTTTGATTATATTTTGATAATTTTTATTATGATGATATTTTGATGATGAACAATGTTTATCACAACATGATCATTTATGCAGAATACTTAATACAGTTTTGATCGGATAAGCACCAGGTGGTAGTCTTCTGTAGTTAACTTCTTAAGAAATTCTTAAAAGTAAGCTTGTACAAGGAGTAGAAGTGTCAGCTCTGCTGTTTTCTTGTTTGCTTGTGCTAATGTTGGTAACATCTTCAAGGTGCGGTTTATTTGTAGGAATCATTTTAAACCATTTGTCTGTTTTGTGAGGGGTAGATTAGTGAAAACTAGACACTGTAATTCATGAACCCACTTAACTGGGCCCACGTAAACTGCAATAAGCCAAAAGGGAGCAAATAAGTATACTGGTCATCATCTCTGCATTCGCACTCTTCTGCCAGGGTGTATGTTGTGCATACTGTGTGACACAGCCATCTGACCAAGTGAGGGCTCCACTGTAAAGACGTACATTCAATATTAGCAAAGCTTAGTTTTTTGTTTTTAGATTAAAAATAAGTGCTCATACTTTTTCCAGCACTACAGTGGATAGTGTTGCGCACTTCTTGGGTGTGCACACCCTATTTTAGAGACAACTAGTGGACAGCAGCAATGTTTTAGATGACTAATGGAAATTAGCTTTTTGAGAAGAAGAAACTGGAATCCAAGCAGTATTCAAGTAGTGGATTTCCAAGTCAAGAATTCTCTTGATTTTTGCCATGAGTAAAATGGGATTGAGAGTCATATTGGTGTAAAATAGATTTGCAATTTTATGATAGGGTAGTCACATAAAGCATTGGTAAATTGAGTCCATTCAAATGAAGGTGTTTTAGTTGCTAGCAAGTATAAATATCTAGGGATAAGCAAATGTGACTTATGTCTGAAAATAAGGATACTGTATTCGGAGTAGTAAAGCTAGAAATTAATTGGATGTTTTAGTGTTAATTTAGTGGGAGTATGTGATCCTATTGGGCCCCAGGGTAGTTTCTTCATTGGCGGAAGAGTAGGAAGTTACTTGTAACTTTATGGTGACATTAGTATGACAAGCATTGAATTCTGCACATAATTGGGGTAGGGGGGCGTTACTACTTCTTAAAAGATTTTTGAGAACAGGGCAGAAGATCTAATAGAAGGGGTTGAATAGTAATCAAAGTAATTATTGAGCGAGATACCTCAGAACACTGATTTATTTAATTTCTCAGAAAGAAGACTAGGATGTGTCTTACAAGTTTCCGGTGTTTCTTTATTACATTCTTAGATCGAAAGGCTTCAGTGGTTAAAGCCAGACTAATTCAAAATGGAAATAAAATACATGCTCTTAATTGGTAATAAGTATTGGAATATCCTGTCAACAAAAGCGTGATTTATTTGTTTTTCTAAATTAACCTATTCCTGAAGATTTATGTAAAAAAGCTTACATTTATATCCTATTGTGTGGCAAAAACTCAGATACTCTTTGTAAGTAACATGTTACTTTCTGACTTTTCTTCTGGACATCTAGAGACATGAAGAAATAATGCAAGTAACCAAATGATGTTAGGCTATTATTTTTAAGCAAAAGCAGTAAGACTATTTTGATTAAAATTTTTGATTAAAAACCAAAACCAAACCCCAAACTGTTAGTAGTTTGAACTGTTAATATGAAATTATTTTATAAACATGGGGTGTTTTAGATGTATCACTCTGTATCTGCCTTGATGAAGTTAGTAACAAGATGTTAAACACAATTTTGGGGTATTCTGGGGTTTTTGTCTAATCAGAAGATGAAGTGTTGTAGGCAGAATAAATATTATTCTTGCCACATTAAATAAAATAAAATTGATCAGAGCTGAAGCACTAATTACCTTCCCTGGGTGTATGCTTAACAGGAGTTGCTGTGGTGCTTTCATGATATGATGTGGTAGACTAACATGTTAAAGGGTGCTTTTGACATCTCTTATAAACACCTTTCTGAATTTGCCAGATTTGTAGGCAGAATTGTCAATGTCACAAATTCGTTTCTGCAAATGTTTACTAGCATGTAGTAATACAAATGAGTTCTGTAAATCTAGACAAAGCCCAAAAGTCCTCTGGCTTCTGTATTTCTGAAGTGCGTTTAGTATTTTAAAATCTTATAAAGAGACAGATGCAGTGGTAATGGGGGAGACTAACTTCTCTTGAGAATATTTTGGAGTTAATGTCTTTCAATGTGCAAATATAAGAACAAAGGTTCTCAGAATATGGCTCAAGCCATTACAAGTGGTGCTCTTTCTTCCAAATTCCCAGTGCTTTATCTTTATATGCTCAGATGATTTCTTTGGGCTTGTTTGAGTTTTTTTTTCACTTATGTCAAGGTGCCTCGCTTGACCTGCTGTTCACAAACAGAGAAGGACTGGTGGGAGATGTGGTGGTTGGAGGCTGTCTTGGGCTTAGTGACCATGAAATGATAGAGTTCTCGATCCTTGGTGAAGTAAGGAGTGGTGCCATTAAAACCACTAACATGGACTTCCCAAGGGCAGACTTCAGGCTGCTTAGGACGCTGGTTGGGAGGAGTCCCTTGGGAGACTGTCCTGAAGGGCAAGGGGGCCCAGGAAGGCTGGACATTCCTCAAGAGGGTGGTTTTAAAAGCACAGGAACAGGCTGTCCCCATCTGTAGAAAGACAAAGTGGCAGAGAAGACGACCAGCTTAGCTAAACAAAGGGCTTTTCCTGGGACTCAGGGGAAAAAGGG
>NW_010130077.1:0-38823 GCF_000699245.1 Pterocles gutturalis
CTGGATGCAGGAGTTGAATGCACCACTAGTAAGTCTGCTGATGATACCAAACTAGGAGGTGCTGTTGACTTTTGAGGGACAGGAGGCCTCGCAGAGGGATCTAGAGAGATTGGAGCATTGGGCTGTGATTAATGGGATGAAATTTAACAAGTGAAAATGCCCGATTCTGCACCTGGGACAGAGTAATGCCAGGCAGAAGCATAAATTGGGAGAGGAGTGACTGGAGAGCAGCCCTGCAGACAGGGCTCTGGGGGTGCTGGTGGGCCACAGGCTCTGCGTTAGCCAGCAGTGCCCTGGCAGCTGAGCGGGCAAACCACATCCTGGGGTGCCTCGCATCAAGCACAGAATAACCAGCCAGTCAAAAGATTATGCCACTGGATTCAGCATTGGTGCAGCGTCACCTTGAGTACTGTGTGCAGTTCTGGGCCCCACAATTTAAGAAGGATGAGAAGGTCCTTGCACATGTCCAGAGGAAGGCAACAAAGCTGGTGAAAGGGCTGGAAGGCATGTCCTATGAGGAGCGGCTGAGGACTTTGGGCTTGTCTGGTTTGGAGAGAAGGAGGCTGAGGGGCGACCTCATGGCTCTCTACAGCTTCTTGAGGAGGGGACGTGGTGAGGGAGGTGCTGAGCATTTCTCCCTGGGATCCAGTGACAGGATCTGTTGTAATGGCTCAAAGGTGTGCCAGGGAGGTTCAGACTGGATATTAGGAAGCATTTCTTTGCTGAGAGGGTGGTCAAACACTGGAGCAGGCTTCCTAGTGAAGTGGTTGATATCCCAAGCCTGTCAGTGTTTAAGAGGCGTTTGGACGATGCCCTTAATTACATGCTTTAACTTTTGATCAGCCCTGAATTGGTCAGGCGGTTGGACTAGATGATTGCTGTAGGTCCCTTCCAACTGAAATAGTCTTATTCTATTCTAACACACTGGAAATTTCAGTCATGATGTGGAAGCCTAAAAATTCTGGAAAGTGGTTATTGCATTAAACATGCAAGTAATAAAGCCACGCACTAAAATCCCAGAAAGCATGCGTCTACCCAACTCCCTCAGGATCTTGGCTGATCCCTTTTCTTCAGACCATGCTTCTTAACTGATTCCTCTTTCCTTTCCCATCCTCCTTCCTGCTGTTTTCTCATGTTAATGACCTCTCCCACCTGCCTTGCTCCCCAGAACACTTCAGCGCTTGACCATCTGTCACTGCTGCTGTGCATCCTTACTGTTATAAGAGAAAGTACCGACCTTGAGCTGGAGCGTGTGATCTGTGATAAATAGCTTACAAACTGGCAAATGAACTAATATTACAAATAACTGGCTTTATATGTTGTGTGTGAAACAGCAAGGAATGTGGAGACTGCTAGGTCTAAATGCTCAGTCTGTAAGTACAGTTCTGAGAAAAAGATGCGTCCAGTAAATCTGCAGAGGTTTGCAACATGACATGTGGATCTGTGCATGTTCACTGGGCAGCGAGATTCATACTCTGCCCTAATAATACATTTGATTTGGGAGTGGACCTCAGTTACTAGCTGCAGCTTTATATGAAGCTTTGCAAATAAAGATTTGTAAAATGGCTGTGCGAGTGCAGTGAGACTAAATGTATTTTCCACGAAAGATTATTTTTTGTTTGCTTAAGACTAAACTTAGTTGAGTCAGCAGAAAGGCTTTTTGACTTCCTTTCTCTGTGTAATTATAAGCTGAAATTCTAAATCAGCTGCTTAGTCATAGTACATTATGACAGTTATGCCGTTCATGGGCAAGCTGTTGTTATAATAAACATATTTTTTGCTTGGTTTTTTCTTAAAGTATGTTTCACTTGAAACAAATAGCTGAAGAGAAGCTTAAACTGCAAGAACCCATGGTTTTTCAAAATATCTGTCGTAGTATAGGATAAGTAAACATGACAAGTATTCAGAGTTTTCTGACAAGTTAATTTTATCCAAGTCATTTGCAATGTTTTATAAAACTCAAACCAAAGCTGAATCCAGTCTGTTACAACTACAATGCAAAATGTCGTGGTTTGCCAGGGTAAGAGGTCTATATGGTTCAGGTTAGGCCTCCAAGTGTAGGTGATCTTCAGGTGAAAACTTGTTCTCAGAGTCCATTCCCTGTAATGAAAAAGATGCATTGAACCAGTAAGCGCTGATTGTAAAGCCAGCAGGATGAAGAACAGCAGGAGATAAGGGAGCTCGGCTTCCTTGGCTTTTAAGGAAAGTTAGAGATGGGCAGCCACTGAAGAGGTCTGTTCTCTATGGGATGAAAGGTCAGTGGTCCTTGCCATGGCAAGTCTTTGTGACCTGACAAAGTTGTGATAATTCAGATTTATTAATGATATTTTTTCTTGGGGTGGGGGGGGTTATGTTTTAACAGTTTCATTCCTTGGCTCCAATGTACTACCGCGGCTCAGCAGCAGCTGTGATAGTTTATGATATCACCAAACAGGTAAGACCTTCTGTACTCTTTTCGCCTGTGTTAACTGCTGTGCTTGGGCCAGAGTTGGAGTTAAAACTCACAACTGCAGAAGTATTTATATTTAATCCCTGTTGATGTCAGTGGGGTTTATATGCTTCAGTAGTTTGTGTAGATTTGGTTGGAGGTGTCCAACTGCCGAAAAAATTAAATACAAAGTCCTGCTTCTATGTTGTTTAAAATTAATCAAGACAAGAGGTTGGAGACTGCATTTTGTCAAAGTTTCTCTGGATTTCGTCTAGCTAAGTAGACATGATAATACCCTGAATAACCCCTCCCACAACTACCACCTCCTGTGTTCTCTGTATGGAATTGAATTTTTACTACAAACAGCAGCTGGCTGCTTTATCAACTGAACAGAAATTCAGTTGTTTGCATATTACTGATTTTAAAACTAATTATTTTTAACTAAGCATATAATCTCTTGTTTGCATTGTGGAACTCATGCCTTAGCTTTGAAACCAGTAATGAAATAATAAGTCTCTGACCTTTGTCTCAACATTATTCATTTGAAATGAAATTGTGTTTTCGGATCCTAAACTGCTCTTGCTCGTTTCTCAGGCAGAGAAGGCTAGGAGGTTCCAGCTGAATGCCTCTTCCACTACTTTTGAAAGAAACCTGTGCTGATAAAGCTGAATAGAGGAGGCACTAATGGAAGGATGACCATGACAGTTTCCTAGCATTTTTTTTCCTGTCCTGCCAATTGAATTATTTGCTACGAGGTTGAGAGGGCTGGGTTGGTTCTCTAGTGCATTAGTGTAATGATCTGTGGCTGATGATGGTGGCCACTGCTGCACAGCTGTACTGTTCTCCTTTGCTAATTTTGCCAAGAAAAGATGAGGAAGAATGAATTGTGCTGGATTGATACTTATTTTTGATTTAAATGCCTTACAGTTGATCTTGTAATGCATTTTAAGAATAGAATTTTGTTTTGCCAGGCTTTCTCCAAGTTTATGTGAAACAGGTCTCAGAATAAAGAGGGGCAAATAGGAGAGGAAGGTGAATGTGTATTTCACTTTCTGATGCTTAATATTCAGTTGATCATTAGAGCAGAATGATTGTTTTTTTCCCAAATGACTGATGGTGTTCTCCCTTTGGTGATACTGATACAGCCATTGCTGATTTAGACACAACACTTATGTGCATTTCTGAAGGGGAAAAAAATGGTTTATAATATATTTGGGAGCTCATTTTGAGTCTCAGTAATAATTTCAACTGTGCATTATAATTAGAATCTCTCGGAACAAAGGTGACTTTAATGCTATCAGGTCATTAGTGTAAAGAAATAGAACATTTACCATTAAAAGGTAGGTAGCATCAAAAAGTGTTTGAATTTTTTACTTGGAAGGAAAAAGCCAAGTGAATTGTCACCCGTCTCTTTGGTTTCATAATGAGTAAATTGAGGTTTACCAGCTCACACATTCAGAAATGTGAGAGGGACAGGGTCACTACAAAAGGTCTCCTGGATGTTACCAAAAATATGACAGTGGTTGAGATAGTAATCCACTGGACAGAAGTTCAAATTAGAAAAATTAAGCTCACATTAAAGTGAAGGAAATTAGCTACTAGCCAAACTTAAAAGAGCTGTGGTAGTTTCTTCGTCACTGGAAAGTTAAGAAAACCATTCAGTGCTGCTTGGGGGGTGGGGTTGGCAGAGGGGGAAGTGTCCAAGTTCAGGAATTAATTTGAGGAAGTCTTATGACCTAAAGTTTGAAAAGCAGATGACATAGATACAGTGATCTTCTTCTGGTCTTGTGATCTATAAGATTTTTATTGCATTAATTCTGTCAAAGCTGTGTTCCTCTGACTTCAAACAATAAGCAAATACATCAACAGAGACTAGGCTCGTTGCTTATTTGTTATTTCTCTGACTTAGGATTCATTTCATACTTTGAAGAAATGGGTGAAAGAATTAAAAGAACATGGTCCTGAAAACATTGTAATGGCCATCGCTGGAAACAAATGTGATCTTTCTGATATCAGGTAATACATTCATTTTTGTTGTTGCTTTGATTGCAGTAACTATATTGTTTCCTTTCTTCAGGTAACCAGTTTGTTTCATTGTTATAATAGTATATAATTTTGGTTAGCTGTATTGAGTCTTTCCCAGTATCTGTGGTTCTACCAATGTACAGCCTTATGACAAGCAGCACAACTTGAATTATGTACTTTTTTTTTTTTAGCCTCTCTTTTACTGCGCTTCCTGTGTATTTGTGCAATCTACACCCTTTAGCTGCTGAATCACTGGAAATAGAAAAATGTTCTCTATTTTTCTCCTTCCATTCATGTTAAAAGGTGCAGAATGTATTAAGCAATGAGCAAAACTATCAATGTAAATCTAGAAGGATGGGCCTGGAGTAGAATAATGTTATTCACAGAGAAGCTTTGAGAACTTGTGCTTTGCATTTTGTAACAACTGAAACTGTCAGATAATACTGGATTTAGAGGGGTATTTGTGGTTTTTTAGTAGCATAACCTCAAGTAAAACTTGTGTCACCTGCATGAAGCAGAGAACCTCCTGGATAAAAGAGGGGAGGGTTGAATGCGCCCTCCTACAGAAGAGCTGAGATGATGCTATTTGGGATGAGTGTGACGCTAGAGTCACTTTTCTGCTTGCTAGCTCTATTTTGGGTTTGCATTTATCCTTTCTGGAAATGGAAGCATGTTCTGTTGTACAGTAGTGATCCTTTGTGTCAGTCCATGACTCTTATTTCTTGCTTCAACTATGAGTACAGGCTCAATGGCCATATTTGATGCTTTCCTCTTAGGACCTCATAGGCTTTCACGGCTGTTCAAATATATCCCCCTGTTTTATAATCATTACTTTGGCCAGGTTCACCAGAGCCCTGAAGCACATGTGTAACTTCACGTAAATGATGCAGTGCTTTATTGAATCAAGGCATCTACAAGGATTGGACCTGTGTGGCTTGGGGATTTTTTTTTTCTTTTGTTCCTCTTCCCTGTCAGCCGTCAACCAACACAAAACTGTGAGTCACTGCTTTGTGTAAGACCTGAACAAACTCTGATGCTAGAAGGCTCCTGGTTTCTGTTGGGCTAAGAATCGGGGACACAGATAGTATATTGGCATCTCCTACATGATGTTGTGATTTGTTTGTCAACATGGTGAAACTGAGTCCTATAAGACAAAACTAAAGGTTTCCAAACATGAAGTAGAAAAAAAGAGGAAAGGGTGATTATAAAAATAAAAACAAAACCCAGTTAGCACAAATCAGTTTTCAGTTGCCTGGAGAGTCACTTTAAATTTATTGCTTAAGTGTTCCCAGCAATACAATTACCTGATTAAATCAAGGGCAAAAAGTTTGGAGATTGTGACAAATGGCACCAATTCCAAATGAATCCCTAACCAGCCCTCCCACTGCTTTTGGTAGCATTTGCCATGGCAGCAAGCTTTTAAATGCTGTTCCACCAGAGGCAGGTTAACTTGGGGAGGTGAAGAAAAACCTACACCCCAGAAATGTTGTGAGAATACTGGAGTTCCACACAGAGGGACTGTGATCTTCCTACCACGTTATTCTCAAACGCTACCTTTTCTTTACTGATTGCTGATCATCTGTTTCTTGCTCCTGTTCAGCCACTGCAGCTCTTCTATGCACAGAATGTTCTAGTGTTTGCATGGTCCTCATTGACCTCCATGAGCTAATGTCTCTTGTTCTTAGGGAGGGGGCTTTTTTCTCCCCATAATTATGAATAGTTTGGAGAAATTTTTTTTCATGCAGTTACTCTTTCTGCATCTTGCAGCCTTTTTGCTTTCTAAAGTCAACCAGTGATGTCCAGCTAAGGAGATTTTGGTGGAAAAATAGAGAGCAGACTATCTCGTACGTGGCATGTTTTCATAGTTCTTCCAGGAATCTGATTGTTTATGCAATACATGCAGCTATATGTATTCTGTCTGCTTTATGTCTTCATATTTACTTCAGTAAAAATTATTTTAAGTGAAATGTGCCGCCAATTTATCAGATTGTTTCCAATGAGTAGAACATATACATGCCTTTGGGCACAGAGAATTTAAAAATAAGATGACATGAGCACACAGGAGCAAGCTGCTGTTTGTTTGCATTTTTGGCATCTCTCTTTGGTTTTGTAGACCTTTTGGCAGGTGTTTTTCTGGGTATCTGAGAGACAGCTGCTTTTAAGACCAAAGTGAATAGATGCAAAACAGGATAAGCTGACCCGGTTCAAGTTGATTTCATTCTGCCATCTCTATGACTGTAGGAGATAATGTAACTAGTAGTGAATGGAAGCAATAAGAACTGATTATCTTCCTTTGCGAAAAGACTGGCACTGTTTCTCATAATCATTGACCATGTTACCCTCCTCATTTATCATCTAAAATTTGGGTTTTGAGCTGCCAGGATGGATTTGGGACCCTTGGGGGTCATGCTGCTTTTCTCAGTGTTGTTAATAGGCTATCAGCAGTTTTTGGCACTCCGTTGAAGTAAGTATCTTCTCCACTTTGAAGGAATTTGTACAGGGAGACAGGCAAATTTGTTTAGTATAAATCTTCATCTTTGTTATAGTACTGTCAACTCTAGTACTTTTGAGTGTTTGGCATACTTTTAAGTAATAGTAACAGACTTTTCCTTCTGATATGTGTCCTGTCCTTCTGAGAGGTCATTAAAAAGTAGTTTCAAAGACAGGAGCTGAGACTTCAATGTTAAAATGTTGTTAAGTATCCAAAATATTTTTTGAGCAATATAGAAGTCAATAGTCATAACAGCAACTGAGAAGTATTTACTTATCTAAAAGTATGGTACACCTTCTTAACAAATGGAGTTCACTGGAAATTGCCAGATCCTTGTTTGAGAGAATTCAGCAGAATTTCATGCTCAGATCTCGCCTCTTTGCATACAGAATATTTCTTTATTCAGTAATTATTCAGAAAATCTCAAGGCAGATTGAATCAATAGAATGATTTGGAAAGGATAAAATGAAATAATTGACATCTGTTAGAATAGGTCTTCCTCTAACTTTCCTGTAGCCCTGGAATAACACTTTCTCAGCACTCCACTGATGGTTCTTGCCTTCTTTCCTCTTCAGCCCATCTTGTGTGTATTGATCTCTTAGTTTAGAGGTCAAACATTTGTGCTTTTCCTTTTTGACAAGGTGGCATCATAGTAATGTTGGCATCCAGATTATGATAACTCCACTTGATGTATGCAGCGTTCTTGGTGCTGGCAGCACTGGATGGCATGATGCTTATTGCCCACATGCTGTGGAGATTTGTAGGCTTCCTTTACAAATGTCATCAGAGAAGGCTAAGAAGTTTTATGACACTTCCTTGGAATATTGTCTGTTGCTGCTGTTTTACCTTTTCCTTGATTCCTGAAATTTGCTTTCTCATCTAAATTACAGCAGGTTAGAAGTCTTTGTTACATAACCGTATGCTCTCAAATTTCTTCCTTTACTGTTGTTTGAATATTATGTTACATAGTTAAGTTCCTTTTTTCTTATCTCCAGGGCCATCTGCAGATGGCGGTACCTTTCATAAAAAAAGTCCAAGGTGCTATTTCAGAAATAGTAAGGGGAATGCTGCTTTCCCTGTGTCTTCTGCAATAAAAAGACATGTAATACAAAGAAGCAAGTAATGGAAACAAGCTCTGAATCCAGATGCTGGAATTGCAGACTAATTTTTTGAAAACCATTTGTAATACATCAGGCAATTATTCTGCCTCTCTGCAGGGGATATAAATGCCATAAGAAGAAGAAGGATAGTACTACTTTTGCAGGGAAGAAGAGCATACTAATGCTTTTCAGATTAGGCTATGTTTGAGGTCTTTTTTTTCCCCAAATTGAATTATTTTTTGAAAATCTGCTTTCTTTTATTTTTAATTTCTTTTTTGTAGGGAGGTTCCTATGAAGGATGCCAAAGAATATGCAGAATCTATAGGTGCAATTGTTGTTGAAACCAGTGCAAAGAATGCTGTTAACATTGAAGAACTTTTTCAAGGAATAAGTAAGTAAATGCTCTATTTATTTATTATTGTTTGGAGGTCTTCTGAAAATAGCTGTCTGTTTCGGGTCTAAAAACTTCTTTCCCAAGGACATCAAGAAATCCACTGGGCCAGTAGTATGGCTGCTGGTTATGCAGATGTAAACTAAGAATGACTTTGGATACACGAGAGCAAAACATAGTAGATAGTAGATACGGGGTAAGCCTATTCTTTCTAAATCTGTATATAAATCCTGACCTGGGTCACATCTTCTGTTTCAGAACAAGCCTGCTGTCGAGGTGATGCAGTTGAACTTGTCATCATGTTGATAAAAACATAGCCTGAAGGGCTATGATAAGTAGAAACAGTCATTGCAGTAGAATCCGTTTAAAAATATAAATATTTTCTCTCCAGGCCTTTTAAACAAGATGAGACTGACATTCCTCATGAGGAGATGAAAAAACGTCTTTCTCAGTTTGCCTTCTAGGGGTTCCAGTTGTTTTGGTCTCTGGCTGCAAATGGGAAGGACCTTGTGTGCTGAAGGGACTTCAGGAGACCTTCAGTCCAACTTCCTGCTCAAAGCAGACTTGATAGTGAATTCAGACCGGGTTGCTAGGGCTATTGTCTGGCTGGGCCTGAGAGCAGAGGTCCACAACCTCTCTGGGCAGCCAACCAGTGTTTAAATAATCCTCATAGTGGCTTCCCCCCGGTGTATCAAGTGAGAACCTCTCCTAATTCAGTTCACGGCCACTGTTGCTCATTGTCCTGGATGCACCTCAGTAAAGAGCCTGGCTCTGTCTTCTCAGCAGTCTTCCCTATAGGTACTGACAGGTGGCTTTGCAGTCCCCTCCAGTCATCTCATCTCCAGGCTGGACAGGTCACATTTCATAGAATCATAGAGTCATAGAATGGTTTCCGTTGGAAGGAACCTTAAAGATCATTTCCTCAGCCTCCCCTCCCAGGCCATGTGCTTCAGCCCCCTGACTGTCTTGTTGGCCCTCCTCTGAACTTGTGCCAGTTTATCAACATTTTTCTTGTATCATGGGGCCCAAAACTGGATATATTACCCAGCTTCTGTTAGACTCTTATCTAGAAGGGGATAACCACTTCACCGGATCTACTGGCTTGGTGCTCGTTGGTATGACTGTTGGCTGTCTTTGCTGCCAGGGGATGCTGCTGGCTCCCACTCAGCTTGCTGCCCTCGGGTCCTTTTTTGCAGAGCTGCTTCCCAGGCAGCCAGCATCCAGCCTGTCTCATAGCCAGGGGCTCTTCCTTCCCACAAGCAGGGCTTGGCATTTGTCCTTTCTGAACAACATAAGGCTCCTGTTGGCCAAATCCTCCCTCCAGCCTAAGACCATCTGAACAGCAGCCCTGCCCTCAAGGGTCTTGAGTGCACCTCTGAGTTGGGTATCATCTGAGGCTTAAAGTGGGTGTGTATTGTTTCTTGCTTCAGGCCACTGATAAAAGGTATTAAGCAAGGTACTCCACTTGTAACTGGCATACAGCTAGATATATACTGTTAACCACTGGCCTTTAAGTCTGAGGATCCAGGCAATTTTTCACACAGCTAACAGCCTGCCTGTCTGGACTATAACATCCCAACTTGGATGTATTTGAAGCCTTACTAAAGTCAAGGTAGACAGCATCCAGTGCTCTCCCTTAATCACAGATCCAGTCATACTATAATTTAAGGCAACCAGGTTGGGTGGAACCCTTGGGTTTACCCTTGGTATGTCCATGCAGGCTGGTCCCGGTCACATTCTTCACCTTCCTGTGCTCAGAGGCAGCTTCTCAGAGGATTTGTTCTGTGGTTTTCCCAGGAAGCAGAATGAGGCTAACCAGCCTGTAGATCCATGGCTTGTTATTGCCCTTTTTGAAGACAAATAGAACACTCACCTTTCTTCAGTCATAGGGGACCTCCCTCATTCTCTACAACCTTTCAAAAATGATAGGGATGATAAAGAATGACGTTGCAGTGACATTGGCTTGCTCCCTCTGCATCCTCAGGCTTGTATGAGTTGAGAATTCTTATGAGCTCCATGACTTGATCTTCTTCTGCTACTCGTGGTTCCTCATCTCCCTGAATCCTGTTTTGGGGTGCAGAGGCTTAGGAGGCAGCATATCCAGAAACTCAACTTTGTTTCTCTAAAGCCTTTTAAAAATTTTATTTTATTTAATTTCACATATTCATAATCAGCTCATATTATCTATCACATTTTGTCTGAGATGGGGTGGGATGTACTTGAAATGATTAATGTAGGGATATTGCATGGGATGTATTTGAAATGATTAATGAGAACTGGTATTCCTAGAATATGCTACCTCTCTTTTACCTCCTTTAAAAAAGGAGTGTGTAACATGGCTGTCTGGAGGAACCAGTTCTTCCTTTTGATAGTTTACTTGATTGTCTGCGTCTGATGGTTGTGAATGTTCTCGCGGAGGAACTCATCCTTGCTACATAATTAGGTAATTAGTTTGCGTCTTTGATAGGCAATGCTGCAGCTGGCAGCATACACTGTCTCTAATAATGGATATAATAGATGAGGAGAATCAGCTAAATTAAGTTTAGTATGAACTAGATACCCAGGCAAGTGCACTTAATTCCACAGGCAATTATTTCTAAATATAGAAATATTTGGTCTCAGTGGATGTACTCGTGACCTTATCAAGTACTCAGCAGAGAGAGAGAGAGTTGGTGTAGTGTATGTTTATAGAAATATAGTGGAAACCAAGTGAAAAATGCTTAATTAGCAGGAGAATTAATCAGTATGATTACGACCAGGCAGAGGGTATGGATAACATTCTGATATTTTACATCACTTCAGTCTTTGTGCGGTCTAGAAGTCTGTCTATGCACAAGCTGCACGGCAGCATTTCTGCCTTTTCAGTGTATGAAGTCCCTCTGTGGCCATGTCGCCTACCCTGTTGACTAATTTTATTTGCATGTTGCCCTAGAAGTCATGCTGCAGCTTTAACTTTGCTTTCATGCTGCCTGAGAGTTCATGCCCTCCTTCTCTTTGTGCTGCTGTAGAAGGACATGGTGCAGCTCCCCGGCCTCTGAACAGGGAGACAGCAACTTCTGTTTGCCTTGGATCTTGTAGGTACGCCGTATGTGTTGCCTGTTTTGCAGCCTGGATTTGGAAGGATATTCCAACATGCGTGGAGAATTTATCTGTTAAAAACCTTCTTGAAATTGATACCTCAGACAGAAAAGGGTAGACTACATTTTAATTTAGCCAGAAGATTCACCTCCTGCTTGCTTATGCTTTTCATTTCCCAGGAGTATTTTAACGTAATTGCTTTTCCTTCCTTCCTAAGGTGTCTAACAACTGTCTCTTTTCCAGGGAAAATGTTGTGAACGGAGTGAAATGGTATAATTGGAAAAAATTACTCAACATAATGATATAAAAAAGGCAGAAAATAAAAGGGGAACTGGGATGTTTTGCTGATGACTAAATAAATCTTCAAAAAATTATAGAAATTATAGACAGATCGCTTAATTTCTAAGATTATTATATTACACTATTTTTAATTTTTTTTTTTTAAATAAGTTTCTGTCAGGATTTGAGGATTTGACTGCTTTGAGGGATGTCTTAATAACACAGTCTCAACACAGATCCATTGTCCTTAATTCTTCTCAGGAAAATACAAGATGTGAAAGGCTAGAATCAGTAAAAGTTTCTGATTTTTTGAAGGTGGGGCAAATCTGGCAGGAGAGGTACTCTGCAATCGGCAAGTAAGACTGAGGAGGCAGACTGAGCCCAAGAGTCAACAAAGTCAGTGTTCTCCACGCTGGGGAGTTTTCACTGAGCTGCGTAATGCAATGCAGCTCCTGGCTGGCTCGTGTATCCCTGTGATTTCAGATGACAAACCACTACACTTAACCCTGGTTACATTTAGCAGCACCTGACTGAAGGTTTGCTATGATTGTGAAACATCACGTGGCTCTTTTATTTCTCAGTAAAAAAAGCAAAGAATATTTTTAGTACAGTTGTATATTCCTCACTTGGGCTAGATTTTTCCCAATGTCTTTCAAGAAAGGCTTCTGACATAAAAAGGGCTTAAGATTATAGTGTTTTTTCATGTGTTCCGGTAGTTCTTTTTTAATAGCTGAGTGTCTATAGAATCCAATGTTATTAATTTTTTATTCCCAGCCTTAGAAGAATCAGAGGCACAGCGGCTCCTTTTCTCTGGTTTATACTTTAGCAGCAGCAAAAATGCCAGGAATGTATTATACGATAGCAGTACAATACAGTATAAAGTTGTGCCTGTGCAGGTGGTCATACCAGTTCTGCCCCTTCTTGCTTGTGGGGCTTTAGTCCACTGACCTCTGCTTGTGCCTGGGAAGACAGCTTGCCCATTAAAACCAGCTGGTTTCCAATGACTAAACAAGCTGCCCCAAGCGTACGTCATTTAGTATCAATCACACCCTTGTGATTTTCAGACACCGTTCATTTAGCAACTCAAATAAGCCTTAGTTACCTTACTCAAATCTAGAACACACCCAGCTGTTTCTCTGCATCCTGTGTGTGTTGCCTGTTACCTAAGCCTGAAAGGTGCCCCAGATAGGAAAGAGAAGATTACGTGAAAGCTGTCCTCTGTAACTGATAGAGCCAAGACTGTACCTCCCAGGTTAATACCAGTCTGCATCAGTAGGTCGAAAGGTAAACAGGCAGTGGGATGAGTAAGCTGCTGAAGAATACCTAGCCAAATGAAATACGAAATATATTTGTGCTTAAACAAAAAAATAAGTTATGGCCATGCATTATTTTTTGAAGTCTGGCAAATGTTGAGGACTGGTGTGCTACCAAAGGGGCAAAATTGAAACATTTCAGCATCTTCTGTCAAGGATGAGAGGGAAGTGAGGAATAAAATCATCAGAATCACTCAATGGAAAGTGTGTAAAGCATTGTTAGCACACTCAGTCTTACTGATACTGGTACTACAAGAAGGAGAGACAGGCTTATGTTTAAAAAATGCAGGTAAGGATGTTCTTCCTAGATGAGGCTTCCAATTAGTAGAGCAGAGAGTTTCTGTATCAGGATACAACCTTTCATTTGGTAAATGCTCAGTTATGAATCTATGAAGCTATTGATTTTTTGATGCCTTGCCAGCAGCTCATATATTGAATATTTAATGTAACCCAAATACTTGTTTCCTAGAAATACTGGGAGACTAAAAAAAAAAAAAAAAACAAACAAACTAGCAACCTTGAGAGTTTACTGTTTAACCGGTTGTGTACTGGACAATCTAGAGAGGAATGTGTGAAATGTCTGTGGAAGGGGGAGGGATCCTCTCCAGTGGACATTTGATGTTTGCGCTGACTCACGTGGACTTGGATGGGTGGAATTGCAGATGGACAATTTTCAAGCTTTCTGAATGACAAGTATGGTGGTTTCATCCTGTTATCTCCTGATTTGCGGATATCTGCGAGCTACTTTGAAGCGGTCTATGAAAGACATTTCAAGAAAAGCAAGTACATTTATGTTACAGAGCAATTCACACATGCCATTTTTAAGGCAGCCCAAGTTCATAATTTAATTTTTGTAGGGGGTGTTCGCCTATGAACACCCTGTGGGAGGATGGAAAAATATTGCCTTAACTTACAAATGTTTGAGATTATAGTCTTTACAGTTTATGCTCCCTGTATTCCTAGGATTAGTTCTTCTCTTTCTTTAAAATTTTAATGAATGAAACAAAACTTTTACTGGCCTTTGTAGTACTCTTAAAGTTAAACTTGTGAGGATCTGGATTTCTCTCCAACCATAGGAGAACTCTTCAATATAAACTAGTAAATAAGCCAAAACAGCCCAGAGTTGATTACAGCAGGACCTCAAATGGAGGTGGGATCTCTTAGTAATTAAAGTCATTAGGCATTCTGTTGTTTACTTGGATGCACATAAGATTTACATTTTTTTTTCTGCAGATTTTAATTAAATGAGCAAAATTTAGTTCTATTGCTGCTTCCCTTACCAAGAACTTCAATGTCAGCATTCTACGCTTTTGTTTAAAAAAACCGAAAAGCTTTTTTTGCTTGCATTGAGATGCTATTAGATATGCTATTAGGAGTATTAAAATAATTGGAACTTAACTACAGTTAGTTATGCAACATCCTTTATTGTAAATATGTGTTACCTTGCATGAAAACTTACACCATGAAGTAAACAGCAGTCATCTCTGTCAGTTGAGGAGTATGCAAGTATGGGGTAGAAGAAGGAACTAGAGACTGACTAATGAGCCAAGGTTTATAAACCATGTGAGAGACATGGGGAGCTTCTACAATACCAGTGAAACCGGTTTCAAAGGATGAAGGGATTTGGGAAGATAAGAAATGCGACTGTCATAAGTCCTACAGGTGTAGAAAGAGTCTTGTATGCAAATGCAAAAACGGTTGGATAAGGTGTGCCTGCTTCATTCTGCCATGCCTTCACAGATGGCTGTGCTTCATTAATGAGGTTTATTGAGAGCAATGCTTTGCAGAAGCTCACCTTGCTGTGATGCAGCTAGCAATTTTAGGAGATTCTGGCCATTGTATAGCTGTTGTACCACTACTTGAAGAAGTCTAGCTTTTCTCAGGTGAGCCACAGCAGTCATGTCATCAGGATGCTGTGGCAGCTGTCAGGTTGCAGCTCTGGAGCAGAGTGAAATGGATTTCACATCCTGCACTAACAAAAATCTTCCCTTCCTCCTACCCCCTGAAAAATAAAGTTGTACATAATTTTCAGAAAGAGGACAGGTGGGAGAAATGCGCAAAAAGGCACCGTGCAGCACTGTGATGTCTTGCCTCAGCCCTAGCAGAATTGTAGTTGTGTTAGATGGTAGGACTGTGCTTCTTTTGGACTTGGACTTCATCATCTGGATTTGACAGCTCAGGTTGATCACATCCATTTTGCTTTCTGCTACACACTGAATGAGTATCTGTTCAGTGCACTCTTGGGTTTGTCCCTTTGTCAGCACGGTGACCAGTTGTTTTTTTTTTTTCCTTGCACTCAACTTTAAGGCTGTTTCCAACCTTTCACAGTCTTGTACAGGTCAATGATGAAAGTAAATACATGTTAAAAAACCAAACAAACCGAAAAAGCCCAACTCTAAGCCTGATTTTTCTGAGCCGATGGATGTCACAGCTTGTAACTGGAGCATCGCATTCAAAAAGGAACAAGGAGAGCAGATTTTATTACTGTGATGATGCAGTGTGCTTCCAGCTGCAGCAGAGCAATCCCCATCTGCCTGCCTTCAAGTTCTGCTTGCAGAACTGTCACCCAGGCCCTGTTGTCTTTCTTACTTGCCTGCTCCAGTTTTTATTTTTCTCCCTTCCTGTTTTGTTTACCTCTTGTCCCACCCTCCCATTTCCCAATCTCTTTGCCTCTGGCACTCTCAGAACCACAACTCCCAGACTCCTGATTAATCTCTGCACATTAACAAGTCTCAGATTCAATAGCAGGAGTTGGAATTCCACCAGAGAAAACTCTGACCTTCATCCTGGACTGCCTCAGCCCAACTCAAACATGACAGAAAGGAGGAGATGCAATTGATTTAGTGCTTCCCACCTGTTAACCTGAATGGTTCTTTTCAGAACTGTGACAATTTCTGTAACCCTACATTTGAGCAGTCTCTTTTGACACTCACTATGTTACACACCATGGTGTGTTTAACTGGAGTCAGGTCACGGAGGATACCGAGACCTCTGCATGACTATGTAGAAGTGCATGTTTACAAACACTTTTATTGCACAAAATCTGTGAAACATGGCCTAAACATTAGTGAAGTGAAAACAAATTTTGTAAACAGATATTTAATTAATGCAAATGCAAAATCTAATTTTTAAATTGCAGTCAGCAGACCTCACTCCATAGAAATATCAGCAATGGGAACTATATCGAACTTTTATACCATCTCAGTAATACTATATCGCTGAGTTCCTCATTTTACCGGTTGAGCTGCAGAGTTCTTAGATAAATGTATATGCATCTGTTTTCTCTGTGCGATTGACTGTTTTCTCTGGAACCCTAAGATGTGCTGTTGGTGGTCTTTGGCAAGCTGGCTAGTTGTGTCCTGAGGTTTGTGGTCTCGTTTGTCGCCTTTAAGTCAAGCAACAGAAGAGTTCAATCTCTTATGGACTTTTTGAGCTGACTTTGTCTTAACAGAGCCGTCTTTGGTCTGAAGAGGGATTGTCTTCATCTATTTCTACAGCAGGAGAATTGCTGGGCTGGCTGTCAGGGGACTACTGATCCTTTCTGACATCAACTGCATGAAAGAAACAGCATAAAATAACAATCCAATAGGTTATCTAATACATGGGTATCTTTTATTTTTCTGGAACATAAATGAGGTATGCCAGTGAGAGATACTTTTAAAATTAGCCTATACTTTCTAAAATTAATTCAATTTATGACCGCAGTTGATCCTGACTCAGTGCCAGCTATATTTGAGTTGGTGTCAGCAATATTGATCCCATATTTACGAAGAGCTGAATGATGAGATGCAATGATCATGGTGTTTTTACCAATAATGATTGAGCTGGTTTAGAAGCAGGAAGTGTAGATGCAGGCTCAGCATTTCACTGTTCATCCTTAGTGTTCTGCTGCTGCTTAAACCTTTCTCTGTTACAGCGTCTGCTGTGAGACTAGCTGTCAAAGGAGGTCCCGGGAGAGAGAATTGGTCAAACAGATTTCTGTCTGCTTATTTTTATCCACTTCCCCTGACCCTTGGTGAAAAATCACTCTATCATTTGCTGTGGAGCTGGTTCTCCAGTGTTAGACTGAGTTTTGTGCTCCAAGAGAGCTACTCCTGTCAACAGCAAATTAGATGGTAAAAGCTGCGTGGGCAGGGATAAGTCTTTTCACTAAAACTAAAACCATTTAACTTGATGGCTTAATAAATCTGGTAATAAGAGAAATAATAAATTAGAGAAAATTTACCAACTAAAAAAAAAATATTCTCAACCTTGAAAAAACTTTCGGACTGTTTAAAGCTTCATTTCCTTGTATTGAATTCAAGGCGGGGTATCCAGACAGCAGAAAACATGGCTAGTTAATGACAAACAGTACTTAAGTTCAAAGGCCAGAATAACTAATCAGTAAATATTATGTCTAGAGACTTTTTTTCTCTTTATTATTTGTAGTTGTTATCTATGTGGTTTTTATCATTTTGAGAAATGAAATAAATCAAGGTGATTCTTAGTGACAATATATATTGTGTCCTGGTCTGAACTGGGCAAAGTGCTCACTGACCTTGAAGCCTGCTATGTTTTTGCTCCGAAGATAAGCTTGCCTGCTTCTTTGCATACACCTCAAGAGTATTGTAGAAAAGACCCGAAACTCACAAGAAACATGAAACACTGAAAAACAAATAGAGGTAACCTAGTTGTTTAACATGGACTTCTAAAATAAAAGTTAAGCTAGTTTACAAGCTCTCCTCTTCCAAACTTTCTGTTAGAAGAACCAAATCTTTAATGAGTATTTGCTTAATGGTATGTAATGGAAACCATGTCTGTAGATTCCAATTTTTTTAGCTACATTATATTCTGAGTCAGATGAACAGGGTTTTATTTTAGCTGAGACTGAGTTGAAAGCACTTTGGAAATCGTAGGTAGTTAATGCAGAAATTCTCTCCAGGTCTCTCCAAAAACAGCATTACCTTCTTGGAAAGCCTCTCACAGGTACTACATTCTTCATATTCTCTAGACTTTTAAGAATTAGTGGATTCTCTTTGTCTTCAAACAAAGCCAACAGAAGTAATGCGTGTAACAGCTGTGTCTGTAACCACCCATTCTGCTTTTTATTTTACTTTGGAAGTGCACTTACAAACATGAAGTCCAAACATAATGTAAGCAGGGTGTGAAGCTGATATTTTAATGACCTAAATAGAGTGCAGCATTATGTCAGAGCATTAATGTCAGTGCTTATAAATGCTTCAGCCCTCCAGATACCTATTTCTCACTCTGTTGGATCAAATACAGTATCTTGAGCTTAGTAATGTGAGGAATTTTTCACCTCTCGTTCAGTTGTACAAACACCCAAGATTATCTGCTTCAAAAGTCACACTTTTGTTGTATAACATACCTGTTCAGAACTGACTGAATACGAGAGGTGAAATTTAGATGGGCTTGACCAAAGGTAATTTAGGGACAAGTTTTACAGTTGAAATTTTGCTGTTTGATTTCATTGGGATTGGATTTTACCTGAATGCTTTTAACTCACCCTCCCGCACCACCTCCTAAAGTAATTTGTAGGACTCAGGCATTAACGTACATACATAATTCATAGAACATTTGGCAAGAGAGAGCTGTGAATAAATGCAGCAAAGGATGGGAAAATCTAAACTGTAAAATCCACCTGGATTATGATGAGCTGTTCACAGGAGCTTTATGTGGCATATAACAAAGAAATATTAAATATTTTAACTCTTGTTATTTAACATGGGTAATAGTAAAAACAGGAGTAATTCACAGAAAGTAGATTCAATGTCAGAAAAAATTTCCAACAAATCCACAAGGTAATGAGAAAGAATGTTACCGTGACTGTAAGCTCTCCAAGATACTGATTAAGAGATCACACAGTAGGTTTAATGGAAAAGCCAGGCCCAGACCAGAGACAAGAGGATAGATTGGACCTGGGAGGATCTTGGTTTTCCATTTATAAGTCTAATTATTAAGCACATGGTATGTTGTTCGTGAGTAGGAAGTCAGTTAGACAAAAGATGCAGCAGTACTAAAAGGGGACATGGGGGAGGGAGTTGGAGCAGTGCCTTCTGCCTCTGGGAGACATCTGTGTCTCTGCTGTGATGGCTGAAATTCTTTCAAACACTTAAAATAATCACCCCATAAGGTGACTAAAAATTCAGGGGAGTTTGGGGGTGGAGGGAGAGACAGGGTGGTGTTGAGTAATCAAAGCTGTCGACTGGAAAGACATGGGTACCCCTCAAAGGAGGCAGGGATTCGTTGAAAGGAACAGATTTGTTTTTCAAGTATAGGCAGCATGTGTTTAGTTACAGTGCTTTGTAAAACTAGTGTGCAAGGAATAAGTGCCATGCAGATTTGGGACAGGCAGGATCTTGTTAAACTAGCACCATTCACATTTAAGTGGAATTGGGAGAAAGCCAAGAATTTTTGCCTTCTTAGTTGTAAGCTGCTCAGTAAGATAACTGTTTTATTTTTTTAATACATGCATAATAATTTCAATGTACTTCATTTCAGTGTACGTCATGCATTCTTAATAGCCATATTTCATATATTTTTTTAAATGTGAAAATCTTTGTTCATAAACAGGATGCAAGGAAAAAGATTCAAGGTACACAGGAGATGGTTGTTTCTGGTGAAGGTTCAAGATGTTATTTTTATGAAAGCTAAATCATTCTAACTGTTATATGCGTGTGTTATTACTGTGTCAGGAAAATTGAATTCACTGTCTCCTTGTGTGTTTCAGGTCGGCAAATTCCACCCTTAGATCCTCATGAAAACGGTAACAATGGAGCAATCAAACTTGGAAAGCAAACTTCACAGATGGGTAGGCGGTGCTGCTGACCCAACATGATCTTTTTAGGTTTACTTGAAAAACAGCACCATTTGCTTTTTTCAATGAGAAAAGACTTCTTTGTCTCAGTGACGTGGCTCCTTATCTTGAAAGCAGTAATTTCAATACTTCCCATGAGCAATAATGGAAGGACCAGAAGCAGAAAGCTTTACTTCAAAGGGATTTTGCAAAACCTAGTTGGAAAATCCTCTCTAGTATCCTGTCAAAATTATGTCAGAGTACTCTGAATCTCTTGTTTAAGCCAATGACTGGGTTTTTTTTTTTAATAAAAAGATCCTTTTATATAAAATTTTAGATTTGCTGCAAAAAGTTCTCTTCTTACATGGCAAGGTGGACTTGGCATGTTTTTAGAGTTTTCTCTGTAATAGTAGGGTGAAAAAAAACCCCATAAAACCTGAATTTAGACTTACAGTTTCTCTGCCATCTTTCTAGCTGGCCTCTGCTTCAGTATTTTTCTATATCTGTAGCTTCATCTCATACTTCCAGTAAACATCAGCAATAATGGACTGAATTTGCTAACTAGAAAAAAAAAATGGATCCAAAGGATGAGCGAGTGCAATTTTTACAGGCTAGAAGTGAAAATCTGTGTCAGGAGGTGCTGTGTATGTGAAAGAAGGAGTTGTCACGAAGGAGACTGCTGGACCCCATGCAGTTCCCAGTCTGCTGCACAAAGAAGTGAAGATGCAGCCACTGTGTTTTGCCTGAATTGACTCCTTTTCTAGGGCGTAGGCTTTATTCATTACTGAAATTGTGAAAAGAATACAAACGCCAGCTTAATCTCCACTGCATACCAGGTTCCCTCCAAATCTCAGCCCCAGACCAAAGATGTCTCTGCTCAAAGATGCCACTTCCTTCATTTCTAAACGAGTATGCCACACTGCAGCGCTCCAGGAAGTCTTCAAGTCAGAAGAACTGTATTTCCGCACAAAAACAACTTAAGAGAGCAAAATATAATTTGGGGTTAAAGGCTGGAACCTAATAAAAGACACCAGAGTGTTTCTTTACAAATGCAATTCTGTGAATTTGTGGAGTAGTCCCCTCACCACGTGGGGATGCGGTATGGAAGACCCACTGTGTAATACCTTTGAAGCTTGATGCACAGTGTAGAAAAAAATATCCAATAGCTGGGTATGAACTAGAAATAATGCAATTATTCTGTATTCTGCACTTCCATCTTTCATATGAGTGTGTGTGACCGAGATGATAAAATACAAATTTTTCTTCTTCAGCAATTTCACTGGAAATCAGAACGAGGGTAAGAATGCAGGCCTCAAAACCAAAGCCCTGCATTCCACAACATTAATTTGTCCTGAGGAAAATTAACCTCACTGCACATTTGTTGGAGGACACAGGAAAAGCAAACAAAAAGGGAAAAACAGCTTTCCACAGTAAATCATGAAAAGGCAGGCTAGAGCTGGGTTTCCGTGTTTATACATAAAAAACAGACCTTATTGCTTGGTTGTGAGATTGCCTTGATAAAATGGCACTAATTATTAGGGCTTGAAACAGAGCCAGCTGAAATCAACAGGAACGTTTCTTTGTCTTCAGAAGGCTTGAAGTCGTTATAGGTGGGAAATGTCCCACTGGATTTTATCTAAGAATCTAAGCTGCATTGTTTTTTCACATACAATCAATTTCTCAGATATTTGAGACTCCTTTGAAAGCACTCATTCTTGAAAATATGCCCTTGGATAATAGACAGATAGCTAGCATGAAAAAGGATGTTTCAGGTAAACTTTCTGTTGTCACCTGTGCTGATATGTGATCCATGTCACTGCTTCATGGCAGCAACTATTTTACAGATAATCCAGGGTTATTTAAATGAAAATTCAGCAGTCGTCGTTGTTGATAGTTGGGGGGGGAGACAGGCTCCTTTAGGGGACATTTCACCCTATTCTAATACATGTGAGCCTGCCAGGGGTGCCTGGCTCTTCCACCTGGCTGTGGAGGGCGAGGTTAACCTGGCCTTCAGTGCTAAAGAAATATCAAACTTACCAGCATCACAGGTTCATACAATTTATGGGATCTGTGACCCAGTGCTGCAAGACATCTGGTTCTTCCTAAATAAAACCCAGTAAAAGGCTAGAACTGTTACCAATAAAACAAGGTGAGATCGAACCCACATTTTCAAAGGTGTGATAAATTTTAATTCAACATATAGTGGTTATGCATAACTGATAATTAAGCTTTTATAAATCTTTGTGGCATGTTTCTTTTTTTTTTTTTAATGTGACAACTCAAAACTCATCAAATCCTACCCGAGATGGGTTTGTAAGACAATTCTGTGAGTACCTTGATTTATGCTAGAACTAGTAATTGATGCTGGTCTGAATGGAATAGATACTGTCTTCAACAACCAGCTCTCACAGCTGCCATTGAGATGCATGTGAATCCGAACAGGTTTATGAGTTACATGTTGAAATACTAATGTGACAGCTCAAAACTCATCAAATCCTACCTGAGATGGGTTTGTAAGACAATTCTGTGAGTACCTTGATTTATGCTAGAACTAGTAATTGATGCTGGTCTGAATGGAATAGATACTGTCTTCAACAACCAGCTCTCACAGCTGCCATTGAGATGCATGTGAATCCGAACAGGTTTATGAGTTACATGTTGAAATACTTTAAAACTGGAAGTTGTTACAATGGATCTCTGGCAGATTTTAAATTCAAATGCTGGGTAATTAGGTTCAAAGATATTTTTGCATTTGGTGAGTCAAACCTAAACCACCTTAGTCTGCTTGTAGTCAAGAAAAAAAATTAGATTAATAAGGATTCTGATTGTGTAAATTCTTGAGATTTGGGTTATGGTGAGCTTCATTAGCGAACTCCAAAGTCACAGGTGAAAAAATAACAGGTCAGTGTGCTGTGCAGGGTGGCTTGCATTTTCGCTGAAGACAGGGCTTGCCTTTGATGGTGATGTTGCCTGTCTGCTGTTCATCAAAGCTAAAGTGCGGCTTTAACATGCCTCTTCAAATGGGGGAACAGTTTGTTTTTAAAATTGTGATTTTCAAATGTAAGATTTCTGCTTCCATTTGTTGCCTGTGTTGCTTGGAAAGTACCATCGCTCTTCATAAACAGCCAGAAAAATGACATACAAAAAAACCCCAAACTTCATCAGCAACCAGAATTCCTTTTAGTAATTCATGGCTGGTGAAAAGCTAAATTACTGTACAGGAGCACCTGACTCTGTAGCTGATCTGCTCTAATAGTAAGAATAATAATAATAACGCTGCAGTTCTAGGTTGGCCAGCTGGTGCTGGATTTGTCCAAGCCTAGTTTTCTCAAGAGAGCTGGCAGCAGGACTGAAGCACAGGCTGCTTCAGTCAGCCGAGGATGTTGGGTGGAGCTTGTTTGCACCGTGACTCAAGACTGTGACTGTCCAGTTGTGGGTGACTTGCTTTTCTGGCTTGTCATGAACTAGTTTAAAAACAACACTATGAAGGAACTAGTTTTCGGTTTTCATATATGCTCTGCATATGTGTTTGTATATAAGTAGAGTTTTATATTGTTATGCTGACATGTAGTGTTTTTTCACTATGTCTGGTTCTCATATACTGCACATTGTATTCTGTAAGAACATTTTTTTTGTTAATGATCATTTCACCTTTATGAACTTAAAGCTACAGACTGAAGGTATCAGGAAGATGGTGATACACATGGGTACAATTGTTGACTTGCCATTCTTATGCATGAAAATGGCATATTGCAGAAAAAGTTTGTCTTGCAGACTGAGAAATCTGCAAAAGGTCATTATTATCCAAGGATTCGGACTCAGAAGTAATGAAGTTACACTCAAAAAAAAAAAAAAGATCATTTTTGTTCATGGTACAGCAGATCTATCTGAAGTACTACAATATAACATGGGTCTGTATCAATACCTAGAAGTTACCTATCATCCCTTGTCTTCGCTAATCCTTCAGGACACGTGATAATAAGTGTGACTAGATAGATTATACATGCAAGCACTCTGACTATAATCAGACCTTTTCAGTACAATGATGATATATTTTACTATCCTACCCTTAATAATTTAAACCAGAGTCAGTGATAAATTGTCAGTTTAAAATCACCTGCTAAGTACTCTTCCTCTGTTTTGTTTATATAAGGGCTTTGACTGGGCTGGACCCACTCGCTTCACGTATGGGATGCTGCAATCTGTTAATACTTTATCTTCTGTTTTACATAATAATTGTATCATACCTAATAATTTTTTTTGCCCTAAAAATGTAGTTTTGTGTTTTATTTAACCTACAATGATTAACGCTAATAAATGTTTTAAATACCTCTGATTTGGGGATGTCTCTTGTTTCAGTAAAGTAGAATAAATTTTTTTTCACATAATTTGCTCTTGAAAAAGGGCTGTCTGCACTCTGTGGATTGCTTACCTGGGATTTAAATGCTCCTTGAAACGTGTGTGGCTGCCCTTTTAATAGAAACTGAGTGCAATCCTGGGGGATCCTGCAGTGCAGGTGAACTTTCAAAAACCAGAAAAAGATTATCTGAAAATCCCTTTGCTAAGTTACTTGATTTATCCATTAGAAGAGAGGTACCTGAGTGGCCAGTATCAGCTTGGGAATTTAGAATAGTAGCAGTCAGTAGAAAGTCAGCTTACAGTTACCACTTGCTTTGAGTAGCAACCATGACTACTATGGCTCATAAGACACTTTCTCTTTGATATGTTTTTATTTTGGTGGTACATTAATTTTTTTTCCCTACTTTATGTCCCTCGAACTTGTCTTTAGGAGTTAAGAATAAACATTCCCCTAAGAAGCATGGAGTACTTCCTACTTCTTAGTGATATTGTTTCAAGAGGTCTTTCAACTCACTGAAGTTTTTTGCATTGTCTAGTTCGTATTTTCAAAGTTTACCACAACTATGAGGACTATGAATAGGAGGTTGGGTTTTATTAAGGAAAAGCAGGTTTTTGGAGTAAGGCTTCTCTAACTGCCATTATAAATTCAATGCACACCAGTACACAAGAAGCACAGTAACTCAAATACAAGAACACCATTTCCCTGTGTAAGGAAAAAACAGTATTTCAAAGCAGATTACGCAGGCTGTGAGTTTACTTACTGCTTGAAGATACCCATCAGGATCTGTTCCCTGCTTTAAAGCATTTATAATCATATAGAAGAAATTATGTATCAACCTCCAGCTATGCATAGATAAAAATGAATCCAGGTATGTAACTGTAAACTGTAAAAGGTGATGTACTTAATTCCAGGAAAGCTTAAGCCCCTCTTACCTATTATTAGTGTGTTGGAAAATCAGAAAAGAACACAATTTTTCCTTTCAGTGTGGAGAGAGAATTGTGCCCCTGATGTCTGAGTCCTTGCATTGTCATTGGGATGCTTTACATGGCTTGGAAGCATGTTCTCGTAGTGGTTTAGGTTAGTTTAGAGTTTTATTTAGCAATGAAGGGGGAGCTGCACAACTGGCTGGAAAATAAACCACCTCTACTTTCTTTTTGAAGACTGAACGTTGTGTCTTGGTATACTTAAGGAAAAGTATTTGACATTTCAGCCTTCAAAATCTTAGTGACTGCAGCTTCAGTCTTTCTGCAAAGAGCATCATAGGACACCCTGTTGTGATCTGAGTGCTGTTCTGAAGTCAGGACAGCAAGGCTGATGAAATAGTCCATGTATCTACTTCATACTTCTATCCCCTCACCTAATCTGTAAAAGCATTTAGGCTACTACCAGGTTTGTAAATGCCTCCCTTCCCTGAAAGGAAAACAGTAAGCTGCAGGATTTTTTTTCCTCTTCGATGTTGTTTTATACAAGGCTACAGAGTAATTTTCTTAAAAGCGTTAAAACACTCATGGGAGGATAGACTGGCTAAAAGTATTTGTACAAATGCCTCTGTTAATTGGTGTAGGTTGTTCCCTAAGGACTTGGCGTCAACGATAGGATGCATTCAGGTGTAATGGGGTTCTTGACCATTAATAAGATCCATTTTTGATTACATCTATTTTTTTGACAGCTGGACCAGGGGTAAATTCAGTGCTTGATATAAATACTCTTTCACTGTCCAAAAGTAAGACTCCACTAGAAACTGTTAAGTCAATGGCTGACTGCATTTAGCAGGTTAAGATGAGAAGGCATAAGTAATAGCATAACGTAGCATAATAAAGCCTTTTTTGTGTCTGGAAAATCTATTTCAGATGGGTTTCTTTTCCTTTGATAAAGAAGAGTCCTTATTGCAAATTTTCTGTATTTCTGATACTATGAAGTGGGTCTTGATGGAGACTAGTTTGCATTATCACTTATCACTGCTGTGAATTTTGTAGGAATATGACAACAGGCTTATGACATTAGCATTCATAATCACTATGTTTTCCATAGATACGGTGCAGAAGTGTTACTGAAATTGTTTTGTAACACAGTTGTTGTGAAAACAGAAGATAGTACACTGGCAGAGCTTGAAGTGTAAGAGACCTGTACTAACTTGCATTTAGTGTCACACCAATTAACAATTTTCTAATAAGATGTCATTATTGAGTGCAAAAAAGTCTAGCCTTAGGGTGGAAGAGAATTTTGAGGCTTCTGGTTAGGTATTAAAACATTTATCAGCTTGGGAAGGATTTATTTTTTCTGGCTGTTAAATTACTCCAGCCAGAAATAAGTTTTATCCCTGAGACTGCCTGAAGTATTTAAAAAAAAAAAATAAAAAGCTTTATTTGAAAAGTACTGACCTTGTTTTCCCAAAACCTCCCTGAGCACCCAAGCTTTATCTTTTCCATCATCTGTCAAAAGTTATTTGAGACACACCTTATTTATGATGAAACACTCAACCCTTCTGATTACCACACTCAGAGGATTTTAGAAAACAAAAATGCATTTCCTCCAAAGTCCATTTAATTCACATTTATTTTACTTAGTCACTGCCAGACAGTTAAGTATATGTTTAAATAGAACGGTTAATACCTAACAAGTAAAACCCTTTTCCCCTACAGCAAGTAGAACACTCTGGGGAAATGATCTGTTACAAACTAAGAGAGAGACAATCCCTAGCTTCTGATTACATATTGACAAGTACCAATCAATAAGGAAGTCAGCTTACAAGTCTAAGCGATGCCCTTAAGAAAAATGAACATCACATTCCTTCCTCTTTGTCAATATAACACGACTTGGGGGGTAAGCGATAGCAGTAGCATTGCTGTTACTGACTTAAAATAAATAAAAAATGAGTAAGAGGATAGTAACAGTTTCTCTTTGCTTGTTTAATGGAGTTGAAATGTAGGTTAAGCATCTTATACAATAAATCTCTACTTCTTGTCATCTTAAAAGAATCTGGCTGCTTTTCTGACAAATATATGTCAAGAGTTTTCACAGAGATTTAGCAAGAAAGAGCAATGGATGCAACCTGTATGACTTGGTGCATTTCAAAATCCCTTTCCAATGTTCTAGCTCTGCAAAAAATCAAGTCATCAGCAAACCTGGAATCACTACCAAATATCCAAGTTCCCATCTGTGTTCATCACTGATCATGTGGGACAATTTTGCACTGTAGATATTTACCAAAAAAGCATAAAATGTGTAGTAGGAATCTAAGAAGAGCCCTCAGAAAGAAGGATGTTCAAAATAAAGACTTAAATACTCAGTGCTATTTCTTGAGACAGTCAGGAACCCAAATGAGAATGAAATAGCTTTCCTGGCACGATTCCCTTCAGAGATAACCTTTTGTTCTCTGAGTTTTACCACACTCCGTAGGTCATTCCTGGTTCTAAGGGAAAATTTGCTTTCAAGGTGGCAACCTGAACCGCCTGCTGGCACTGACCCAGCGCTCCTACGGCACAGCCTTTAACACCGCAATGGCTCTTGCCATAGTCACCGTAAGGAGGGACAAAAGTCATATTAGCAACTGACATTTCTAATGAAGGTGACACAGTTTCTTGGCAGTTTTGAATACAAAGGAGGCTTTTGAGATATGCTGGAAATATGAACTCATAATGATCTAGAAAGGGCCCTCAACAGATTAATTTGTTTTCTCATGACAGAGACACCAGAAAAGGAAATACTTTTTTTTAATAAGTTTTTCACCACAGTCTTTGTTTTTTTTTTTATTTTTTAATGTTTGTAGGAGGTGAAATTTCTGGAGGTGAAGTAGGTCTCTTGAAATGAGAACAAAGCTAGAATGTCACATTGATTACAAAAATTGTGGAGGGAAAATAATGTTTAGAACGGAAAAAGAAGGGACAAACAACATGATGTCCTACCCTGGAAGATACTCTTCGTGATGGGTCACAACCCCATTGAGGTGATAGAGAAGGAACAAAAGCCATGTCTGAAATAGAAAATTTGTGTTTAGAGTAAAAAGGATATCACATTATAAATGGTCACATACACGTATTTCATGGCACAGCCACGTTAACACTGTTCTTATTGAGAACCCTAGCTAAAAAAGGAGCATAAACAAATACAAGATTAAGAGTGCATCGGGTGCATAGTCTCCACCTGTAAAAAATGATACCATATCTTTCCCTGTGGGTATGCCTGAATTTACATAGTACAAAGTCCACTGAAGAAAAGATGGTTCATGAAGACCCATTCATGCAGTCCATGACATACCAGGTACGGAGTTGGAACCCTGAACAAAGGGCTTTGGCTAATACATTCCAGCGCACTTACGTAGCCAGCCTGCCTGCATGGTTTAGCTTTTCATGAAGCTTGATTCTGGCTGACCAATGTCTTGGAATGATGGGTAGCTTTGCACAAAAAGGGCAAATTGTTCCAGAGAAGACTAAGGAAGGAGTGATGAGGTGGTGCTAAATGTATCCAAGTAGATTTGCATTGACTGATTTAACCACAGCACGTAGTATGTACTTAAGTACTTGCTGATGGGGGTATAAAGGCTTTACCATAACACAACATCCATCACTGAAAGATAAAATGGAAGGATTTTTATTTTATTTTTCCGAGGAGGAAATTGATGGCTTAGAAAATCCGTAAGACTTGAGTCATCAAGTCACCACAGTCAGCAGGCATGTCTTTCAGACACCTTGCCTCGTCTTGCTGTGAATCACACACCAGTGAAAGATGCATACCATGGCAGGAAATTGCACCCTTTCTTGTGTGATAGACAGTTTGAAAAATTACAGGACCTGAAGCAACTACCAGATTAGAAGGAGAGCCTCCATCTGAGAAGCCTGTTTTGCATCACACCAGTGACAGCAAGGTGAGGATGTCTGGGAGCTACAGGTTTCAAAGCTCTGGGAAAGTGGTTACTTAGCTATTTGGCAAGATGACTCAGCCCATGCCTCTGGTAGTGCAGGAGAGCCTGAAGTTATTGAGGCTGCCTTCTGGCAGGTCTGCTTTGGGAGAAAGCTAGATTTTTGGGTGAAATGGTGCCAGAATTTCCATGAGAGGTCCCTGTTTCCTGAGACGTTTGAGGAAAGATGATGTGCTCCCTACCATTTTCAACCTGCATTGGAAATTTTTGTTCCATTTAGCAGGAGCTCGAAGGCATAACTAAATCCTGGATATTAGATATTTTCAATGTGTATTTTAAATCAGCCAGCCACAGGCAAGACATCGGAGTTCAGGAACTTGTGATTTTCTTTTTGTATCTTCAGGTCATGCTGGAAATGTAAACGAGCGGTGTTTCAAGCTAGGTGGCCTATCCGATTTCATACACAACCAGGCCATAGAATGTGCTTGATGAGGTGATACAAAGATTCTCTGTCAGATTGCACAGTCATCTGCAATTTTAAACAGAATCGTTACTACAGTGTCACTGTTGTCATTTACCTATGTCTTTCGTATTCAGAGCTGGTCTATGGAGAGTGAGATTTTGACTGATTATGACAGAGTATGAAGTGTCCCCTGTCTCCCACCAGGGTAAATGCCTCCCATTTAAGTATCTGTCTTCTCTTCAACTGCCATCCTTCTATGAGGCCATTGAATAAGAGCAATTTAGTGTCAGGGCTTTGACGCCTTGAGGCTTGAGTTTGCCTCAGTGTACATGGAATTACTACACTGTTGGGCCTCCATGGCAACTCCATCATTTTAATCAGAACTGGCCTCTGTATTGCCTCATACAAGAGTAAGCTTCACAGGTGTTCCTGTGAGGCAACTGTAAATATTTCTTTACCCTATGATGTCATCTGATATCTGCTGATGACACAGTGAAGGAAAGTGTTGAGTTTTATTAGCTACTCAACTCACAGAAAGGCAACAAAGACAGTGAAAAGTGAAAATGTGCAAAAGTCTCTTTAAGCTCATCTTGGGTAAACTCTACTGTTATCTAGAAAAGTAGTCAGATAATTGACAGATGTTGCTATGATCATCTCATCAAGTGAATTACTTCCACATGCATTTAGGAATGAATCCATCTATGTTATCCAGGCTGAAACATTTAGGAATGAATCCATCTATGTTATCCAGGCTGAAACAATCGGAAGTTGTGTCAGTCATAATGTGGCCAGAAGCCCTACCATCCTGTCTAGTCTTTTATAACGAGCTATTACTGAAATATGTCAGAACTGAGTCAGTGGCCCAAATAAGTAATTCAGAAAACTTTATCCAGTTCACCCTCTAAGAGGCAAACATAAGATGTAAAACCTCATTTCCCTTTTCAGTAAGTATAAAGGAAAAAAATTGTGAAGAAATATCACTTGTGATGTCACTGGAATACACAAGCTTCCCCAAATGCATGACAGTTTTTAAGGAAGAGCCTAATTTACAGATTTAAAATGTGGCTTAGTAAAAATGTAATGATACAGTTCCTTGCTTTGCTATCCAGATCAAGCCTCCTAAGATTTGCTGAAGATTATATGTCACACTTGGAAACTCAACTTAGAATGTGAAAATTGCCTAAGAAGTGACCCTTTTGGCTTATCCATCCCTACGACTGAACATCCAATATTTTGACTTGATTAAAAGTTTTGTTACTGATGCATAAGCCAAAATCTAGCTCCACTGTTTCTGTCACAATCGTATTGTCTCCCAATAGCTAACAAGAGCAAATGCAATGATTTGGTTTTTGCTTTTGATGTGAGATCGAATTCACGTGGAGACTAGTTTCTGGATAAGAAAGCACAGTTTTTACTAAGCTACTTTGAAAAGCTGATTTTTTTCCTGTTATAATAATGAGGTGATATGAAATTCTTTCCCTTTCTCTGTATGCGTGAGAGAATGTTCATCAGTGAAAGCAAAACACATTTAAATCTTCAGGGTTGAATGTTCCCAAGAGTATGACAAAAATTACTGGAGATATTGGAGCCATTCATATTCATTCTGAACAAATACTGGTGCACAGGGGAAATTTCAGATGACTGGTAAAAAGTGAACATGGCACACTGTAAAGAACAAATGTGATGGGTTTGGATAATTACAAGCATTACGTAGACCCTGGGCAAAATACTAATAGAGACAGATATGGGAAACAAGTAGAAATTAATTCATAGGTAGTAGCTTAAGTAGTGTTAATCAATATATTTTTCATTGCGAGTAGGTGCATTCAAGCAACAAGACAAGACTAAAATGCAATTGCTTAAGGCAGATGTATTGACTTAATACACATGGATTACTTTAAGTCATTTGATGTAGCCCTGCATGACAATCTGGTAAAAAACATCAGTATTATACAAAATCAATTTACCTATATCAAATGCTCTGTGAACCAATTAGCAGCGACATCAGCATGTTTCTACTCTCTTCTAATGGGTTGTTTAATGGCTTCAAAGGAGCCAACGCAGTTCAATGTCTTTATCAGTGATCTGGAAGAAAACATGAACTCTTTGCTGATAACTTTGCCAATGACACCAAAATTGCTGGAAAGGAAAGAACGAAGAGAACAAAATGACATAAGGGTATTTAACATGGTGCTTCAGTTCTTAAGCCTTAAGCTAGTATTTAAAAATAGGATGAGTTTCAATGTGGAAGAGATACTATCACCTATCTGTTTATGGTGGGACTCTCTGAAGGCCCTGGTGCTGGCCCAGAGAGGGAGGGTGGTGAATGAATAGAAACTACTCTTTGATCCACTATAGATTCCCATTTCCTCATTTCTATTATTTACCTTACTTGGGGAAGGAAAAAATGCAAGGAATGGCCCCACACAGGAAAAAAACACATTCCAGGTTTGCAGCGGCTGCCTCTGGTTTCCTGTTAAATTGCTATTAACTTCTATTAAATTGCTTTATCTCATAATAGGGACAAAGCAGGTAAAAAAACACCTGCCTCATTTGAAGATGAGGGGGAGCTTGCTGGCCTGTCTGTCTGCTAGCCAGCTGGAAGAGAGAGGCAGGAGCAATGTGGATTAGGAGAGAGGGAAGGTGAAAAAAATCCATCAAAATAGGACAGAAATAGTTTTGGGGTGATGGAGTGGGAGCAAAAGGGTCTCAATGCATGACAGTGTGTTTCTCTCTGAAAAGCAGAACTGAAGCCAGGAAACCTGTGGAATTAAAATAGTGATTGCACAGTTAAAGTCTGTATTAAAAGGCATGCTCACAAAATATTTACAAGCATTTAACTTTATTATTTAACAGTGAAACATCATATGAATGTATTCCTCTGCAACAGGTATGTAGGCACAGAACCAAAGCAGTGGGTGAGTGGGCGCACGCTCCTGACCTTCCCTGCTAGTGCATGGTGTTGGGGGGCAGAAAATGGGGAATATTCTTGGTTGTAGGTGGAGACCTGTGAGTGGGGTTGCAGTGCCCATAGCGTAGGTGGGACCTGCTGAAGGGTAGAAGGGACGAGGTTGCCCACAGGGAAGGGGACCATGAGGGAATTGCACACAGTGTGACAGACAGCTGGCTGATGGGTGCACATGGGTTAGGAGTGGAAAGGTTCCACATGGGGAAATCCAGGTCAGGGCATCTTTTGCTACATGGGGCTTTCTGCAGGCCTTTTTACCCCTTGCAGCTTCAAAAATGCTGTTGGGCATTCCAGCTTTGCCTCTGCAAGGTGTTTATACCTATTTCAAGCTGACCCACCTAAGTACCAGAACAAAGTCTGAAAGACATGTCCCTGGTTTTGCGCAGTGTATCAATTGCATACTGCAATCTAACAGGTCCTCATGGGTATCATTTGTACAATTAAGCTATAAATAATTCAGTATTTGTCAAAGATTCCATCAATAATATTATGCAGACTTTTTTCTTTTTTTCTTCCCTGAATGCAAAGTAAATAAATATTTCATAACTGGTCTCTCAGGTAGAGTGTTCAAGCTTGTGTGCAGGCACAGAACATGTCCGCAACAAACAAGCTGGAGTGGGGAGATGATTCTAGAAATCTTGTGTCCTTACTCCTAGAGATAATGAATTAATCAAGAGCAAAGATCCTTCATGTGTGTATTAGCCACATATTAGTAACCTTATCTTCCTGCATCTATTAGAGGAGCATTTTGAGCATTTGCCTGTTTCCTGCCACAACACAAGGGTAACAGAGAAAGAACTTCCACGAGATGCACACAACCCACAAAAGCGGAGTGGCTGCGGGCGCCCATGGGAGCTGTGATTTTGCAAATCTGCAAACTCTTAACTTTATGCATATTAGTATTCCTCCGGATTGCATAAACATGTGCAATTGCAGAGGCAGAGCTTTAGCTGCCGTAAGTGCTGGTGATTTAATTGATCATTCAGAGTGGAGAAAAATCTTTATGTTATTTGGTAACAGACTACAGGCGAATGGATCTTTCCTCGTCAGTCACTATGCAACCAATTGAATCCACTGACAGCCTGAATTTCTCCATGTCTCCTCTTCTTTTGCTCTGCTCATTTTCAGGCTCTCAGCTAATTTGATCTTCAGCAGAGTCAAACACTTCATTCTCATGTTCATGATACCTATTTATTTTTAAAGTGTTGTTCACATAGTTTTTGCTGTCTCTTTCTGTCTGGCCCTGCTTAATTGATATAAAAAATAGCTGTCTAAAATGACCTGCCTTGAGAAAAGTTGCTATTTTTTCCCCAGAGATCTCCTTGTGTCTGTCTTCAGTCAATTCTACTCAATTTTGTAAGAAAAATCTAGCACTGCTTCTTCAGCCTGTGTTTACTTTCTCTTGTAACCATTGTAAACTAATGTACCCTGGGAAAAGGAGTTGGATTCTTCTCATTCGCAAATACCATTAACAGAACTGTGGGCCAAATTCCATACACAGCTCCAAATTACACACTTAATTAGGGCCTGATCCAATGCTTATTGAAGTCACTGGAAAAATTCCCCCTGAATTTAATAGACTGTAGCTCAGACCTTAGGGAATGGACATTTCCACTGCGGATGATCAGTTTAATCTTTGAACACACTGGAATTTACACAGCCATAGACTCATAGGGCTGGAAAGGACTTCAGAGGTCACATCTCAAGGCAGGATCAGCTAAATTTATATCTCCCACCAGATGTCTAACCTGTTCTTAAAGTTCAGTGACTGCAACTCCATGGATTGCGCTTCCAGGCAATCTTTTTCGTTAATTATCCTTACTCTCTTCATATGCTGTAAATCAGTTCTTGCTCTGGTCTACACCCATTACTTCCTGTCCTATTCAAATTAAGTTGGAGCGGAATATTCTCTTACTCTTTGCAATAGTTTTTAATGTATCTGAAGACTATTACTGAACATGTGAGTCAGTCTTGTCTTCCTTAGGCTAAACAACCTCCATTTTTCAATCTGTTCTTATGTTTCAATCTGCCTGTTTTCTGGTCCTTAGTCATTAGAGGTCCTCTCTTCTGGACTCCCTTCAATTATCCCAATCTTTCCTGAAGGACAGGGCCCAAAACTGGACACAGCACTTCAGTGCACGTCTGATCAGTGCTTAGTAGACTCTTCATGTGTCACGCACAGTCTCAGTGCAATGCTTGTCTTTCACACATCGATATGACATTATTTGCTCCTATTTACCTTGTGACCCACTAGAACTGAACCTAGGCATAAAGTAAGGGCTTCCTGGGACTGCTCAGGAGATGCTGAGGGCAGAATCAGCATTGCAGAGCTGCTATGTGTACTAACAGAGCAAGGGAAAGGGGAAATTTGAATCCCAGTTGCCCGATGCATTCTCCAAACTGAGACTGTGAAAGACCATGACATTGTTTGGATGAATATTGGATTGGAAAAGAAATGCAACGACCACAGGGCACCATCATGCTGTTTCTGCAGAATTATTTCTCAGATTAAGACTGCTATTTAAGACAGCTTTTATCTTCTGGAGGTGAGTTTTACTACACACCTATGCATATTTGATTTTTGGATACTTTCTGGCAAAGTGTGTATTTTTAGAAATGCAACACCAGCAAACAACAACCAACACATGCACATTTTCCATATTTTGTATATTGAATTGTCTCTCTACACCCCTCATGAATGTATACAAACTGTAAGAACCAATTCTTGAAAACAGTATTCAAAGTCCATTTCTTAAATAACTTTGTCCTTTATCAAGGGACTAATGGCTTTTAGCACATTTGAAATTGGCTCAGGAATCATTCAGCTCTTTAAACACTACTTTAAACCACAGAGATGAGACACAATTTTCATCCTGTTCCTACAGAAATTAATGGTCTAGGGCATTTTTGTGTTCAGAACAGAATTGGGTCCAAAATATGAAAAGTACATAAAATTTTATGCTATGGGTATTTACGATGCCACTATGTGTTATTGGCTTCTCTCTACTTGAATATTCAACACACGTTGTATGTTTTTATTATAATGTCACCAGCTAAAGAAATACACTGTAGTTGAACAAACTTGAAGATATTCAACTAAGATCTATTTTTCCAGTCTGTGGCAACATTTGAATAATGGCATAAATCTTCAATAATTGTGTAGACTGCAATTTTACCTTTGATTTACAATATAACAAGTGGGCCTAAAATAATATATAGAACTCATTAGCAGTCAAGTAAATTATGACTAGAGCCTGCTGTATGAATGCTTTTGTATTTCAGAAGATAAACAGCAGTATCAAAAGGCCAGGTATTTCCTTAAAGAGAAATTAAAACATATTCTTACCTTTATATCTTTGCATTTTGCGATATTCAGGCTTAGCAGTGCAGGACGCAGGAGATACTTCACTGAGTGAAATCTAGAATTTTCCCATTAATGTGATAAGTAATGTGGCACTTGATTGCTTTTTTCTGACAGCCTTAATAACACTAAGAAATTGCAAAGCAGGTCATGATATTGTTTTATTGCAAGATATTTTCAAGATCAGAATTGGTGGGACTGAATAAACTACCTGCCTAATAAACAGTGGAAAACACTATGATGAAACTGAATCTACTTTGCTATTTCTCAGGTATAGAGAGAGCTTATTTAATATTTAATAACAAACAGTTTTGAAAAATGTCAAACCATCTCCAAACTGAGATATTATAACAATGATACTGAATTCACAGTATGAAAAACATTTAAGATCTACAAACACACAGGACAAATGTTGACCTCAGATTAAGCAAATGTTATCCGTTTGCAAGCAGTGCTGAATATACTAAAGACACTTCTGGAATGACATAATGATCTCACCAAAATCATTATGAGGAGTTCTACTGACTGCAATAGATCCATGATTTCATTCCTGAACTGTGCTAGAAGGTGTTAAAATGAAATGAATCAGATGTTGGAGTAGGTTGCCAGTATTGCTGATCGACAGCACAGGTGTTGTTTCATATAAAAAATGACATCAGGCTGGATGAAATAAAAGCATTAGATCAGAAATGATAGTATACACAATAAAACACATTAATGCATTATTAAGGTTCTCAATGTGTTCAAACAACAATAAAGACTACACTAAAAATCATGTTCATACATAATTATCATTAATCTGTCCGCTCAATGTTTATGTACTAACTTTGCCATTGCTATAACATAAAATGAGCAGATTGAAGCTGGACAGGCAAGCACTGAGCTGGGCTGCCTGTGGAGGCTGTGAAATCTCTGTCCTCAGAGGTTTTAATGACTCCTGAGAACAAAGCCCTGAGTGACCTGTCGTGAATTCAGCTTTGACTTTTTTTTGAGTTGGAAATTGAACTACAGCCCTCCTGGGGTCACCTCCAGCCTCAGTGATCCTGTGAAGCTCCACCTGTGAGCTACAGCATACTTGAGTCTTCATTCACTGCCTCTAGATATGCTGGGGATTAGGATTAACCCAGTCTTCCCCCAACCCCTGCACATGCCCTGATGTCAGGTATATCTATCATGCAACCATGTCTAACAAGGTGTTTGCACTGAAAACCACCCATGGGAAAACCTGTAAGACCTGTTGTCATATTAAGGAAGGATCTTAACTTCTCAGATTTTCTTATACAAGACATTTATAAAAGAATTAGAAAACAGAGGTATTTCTGTCTTCTAAATCTGCATAGAGGAAGCTTCTTTTGAATTTGTACTAATTTTTGTTATTTTTTAACCCCATTAAAAGGAGAAAAGACAGAACCTTTTGTGGCATTTAGCATTTTGCAGCAGTTCCCCATGTCTTGCTTCGTTGCAAGCCAAGACCCAGAAGTTCTTCTGGTACATAATCACCAGGTAATTCCAGAGATGAATCATTGTTTCTGAGAAGTGTGCACTGTGGCTTGATCTTTGGTGGATTCATGAACAGAAACAGAGAAAGAGTGGAGGTAATACGCTAAGTGAGTGTCAATGTTAACAGAAGAAGAAAAAAAATACACTAAGACAGAAAAAAATCCTCTACATTCCCGTTTATCTTCCAGATCTCAAGGGTAAGAATGCATACACAGAGTGCAACACTGGTTTTGCTAACAAAGCCCAGCAAACAACCAGACAATAACTTTAAATATTGCACTGTAAAGAAATGATGTAATTTAAGATGCTGTTTTATGCACATCATAAAATAACTGTGCAGCAGGAAAACTGCAGCCAGAGCAGTCACAGACCTCTAGCAACATTTTCACATATATGCCCTGTAACTCCACCTACTGAAGCCAATTCTGATCAGGTAAAACTGCTCTGAAGTACTTTTCTACAGTACTTCTCACTTATTTCTTCTTCAGTCATTGATGGTATTAAAAGTTCCACAGGTATTTGCTGTCGGCAAGAAAGCATGGAGAAAAATGCTGAAGTAGGCAGGCATGACAGTGTCAGGCGTGGATGAGGGGCAGGCAGCTGAAATGGAGGGTGAAGGCTCTGCTGCAGCCAAGGCAGAGGCTGAACCTAATTACTTAGAAGGTCTCTCCTTCCAAATGGCCTCAAAACCCTTCCTTCGTGGTTGGGGCCGAGGTATTCACCAAATAAATTATGTGATCCGCATGTCTTATTATGATGAGCTGATTTTGAAGGTAAAGCATTTAAGTCCTTTCTATGTATTTTTTATCAGGAAATATTTTTGAAATGACATTATTATGTCCCTATACATGTTCTTAACATACATACACCAGATTGCAAGAGAGGAAAAATAAATGTGTTAATCTTCTGACTTAATTTCCATCACCTATACTCCATCCTCGCATGAATACAAACTTATGTATCTTACAGCCATATTCTTCAGAAGTAGATTTAGGACATAGTAATCATCGAGGTTCAGATGGATTTGGCGTCTATCTGTGTTTTCTTGCTTGGTTGTCACCAGTGTATTCAAATAGCCCATGAGGCACCACCCACTTTGAAAGGATGGTATTAATGAAAAGGCCTACGGTGAAAAGTGTCTGACAAAAAGGGCAAGCGAGAAGGATGGCAAGTATCCTGTGTTCCTGCCTGCTAATTAAATAATGGCTCTTATTTCTCACTCAGGTTTTGCAAGAGCTCAATCACTCTCAACATTGAACCATGGTTAGTAGTCTTAAGCCTTCACCTAACAACAATTTTCCTACTTGAGGAGCAGTTTTGACCGTTTTCCAGGCCCATCTGAGAGCCAGGCCCATCACCTCGGTGCCCGGGTGCTGCCTGGCAAGGCCGCAGACCTGCCTCCAGGCCGGGCC